>NC_142389.1:6600000-6787500 GCF_059441005.1 Hippichthys cyanospilos | reverse complement strand
CAGCGTGCCGTGGTAAAGTGAACCGGAGGTCAGGGATCAGTGGAGTAGTAGGTGAGCGAAAGTGTCCTGTAATTCCCTTCACTGGGTGAAGTCATTGGTGTGGAAAGTAGGCCACCTTGAAGGTTTAAATTTGTCTTCTGATCTGTCTGGGTCAAGTTGAAGAAGCGACCTACATCACATTATAGGAATTACACATTATGCAAACTAAAAAAAAAAGGAAAGTCATTATACTGATATGTTATTGTCATCCCAAATGCATGCCAAATGTAGTAAAACAATAATGTTGAAGTTTTTTATGAGCGTGTGAGATGCACGTTTTCCCCCAAAAATGTAGGTCAAAAGTACGGGTGCCTCCTAAAAACGGTAACGTTTGATTTTTCTTCTGATGCATCACCCTTCGAAGAAGTTTGAGCTGTCAATAAAATAAGCCAAGTTTTGACTTACAGATGTGCATTTTTATATCTGTTGTATTCTTACATACAATAATTACCATAAAAGGATGAGCTCCAGGGAGTCGTCAGCTGGCTGTTAGCATCAGCTGCAGCTAACAGCAGCTTGTGTTAGCTGAGGTTGTTACAGCATTATTTTCAATAAAAAGAAGCGAGCAGACTGAACCAGCGTCCGAGTCCATCCTTGTTCACATGCGGGAATATGACTAATATTACATGAATCATCTTGGTGAAACTTGATGCTGCTCAACTTCGGGTATTTATGGTAAAATGAACTCGAGCTGTGTCGCGAGGAAAAAGAAAAACAACATCTTTGCGAGTATTCAACATCACACTGGCGTGGCCACTCACAATGTGGGAAAATCTCAAACACACTTAGCTTAATGCAAACCAAATATATCACTAAACACAAGAAAATATGAAAAATGTACAAAAGATGACATTTTTTTTGTTTTGCTATAGTTTTCACATTGTGTTGTTGCGTCTTATACACGGTAACCTAGAAAATACCGAATTTCGACCCCAAAATTAAGGGTGTCTCTTACACAGGGTAATCTATCATTGTTTTTGATAATCAATAATTTAGAGAATTAAAATTTATTAAAATCTTAAATTAAAAGCAAACCGATTGTTAAAAGTCAAATTAAATTCCTGCAAACATCTGCTTTTACCCTGCAAAGCAACTATCAATATTTTAGTCGTAACATGTTTTTGACCAAACTAGTAGTCAAATCAATAATACTGGAAAATAATCATTATTTTTTACGATATCAATTTGAAATGTCCTGCCCTGAATAAAGGAATGGAAATTAAATGTTTCATAATCTGATGCATAAATACATTCCACTACTTGGAATATAGTAGAAAATAATATACAGATATATAGATATTGGTTCAAAGTAGTTTTGGTGTATTGTTTAAGGAAGCCACTTTCCGAGAAGTTTCACTATTCTTTTTTGTATAAAATCATTTCCGGTGATAAAGTTTGTGCATTAATCAGAACTGTGATATTTTTTTCAGGTAAACGGCGTGTTCAGCAAAGAATACATTCCTCAGGGGACTCGATTTGGACCTCTGCAAGGAGACATCTACACCAAAGACAATGTCCCTAAACAGGCCAACAGAAAATACTTCTGGAGGGTAAGCATAAAATTAAAAAAAAAAAAAAAAACTCAGCTGCCACTGATGTCATTTCAATTCGATGACAAGAGCACTGAATCATCTTCCATTAAATCTAAATGACAATGTCTCACGTGAAGTCCTGCTACAAATAGGAAACACATCCTGTGTTGAGAATGACCTCCAATGGCATTTTTTTTTTTTTTTTTTAATAACCTGGTGATAGAGAACTCTAAAGACTTTACGGGCACTTGCTGCGTCACTCAGGAAATCTCGTCAGTCCCAAGTGAATTCCCATTCAGTCTTTTCCCCGCGAGCGTTATTTCCCTTCCGGCTTTGTTTCCTGTAACCTTGTGTGCAGAAATGGGAACTCGTGACCTCAGTAGCAGTCAAGTAGATGCGTGTAGAATTTGGCCGCTAGCCAACCGTCTTTTTTTTTTTTTTCCCTTCTAAGAGAGGTAGAACTATTTGTGACTTGACAGTGACGAGAGTGAAAGGGAGAAGAAAAAAAAAAGAGAGCGTGACACAGCAGAGTGGACCACGCCTCCACGCTTCAAATATAATGTCAGAAGGAGTGACAACACCCACGACACACAGTGCAGTGAACACCAACGGAGTTGAACACACTGTATGTTAGAACGCAAGGCGACAGAAGATACTTTACTGTACATGGCAGGGGTGAATGTTCGTACTTTTACTCCCTTTATTCATCTTTTTTCCCCTTGATATTTATTTGGCTATGAACAGTTGATTTATGAAAAAAATATTTTGAAGGGATTTAAATGAGGAACTTGCATATACTTTACAATTTATTAATAAAGTGCATACCGTTATATGGGTTGCGCATAAATTAACATGAGTTTCTACATTTTGTTTTGTTTTTTTCAGATTTATAGCAACGGGCAACTGCAGAACTTCATCGATGGCTACGATGTCCAAAGGAGCAACTGGATGCGTTACGTCAACCCGGCGCGATCCGTGGCCGAGCAGAACCTGGTGGCTTGCCAGAATGGCCGAGACATCTATTTTTACACCATTCGGCCCGTGGAGCCCAAACAGGAGCTGCTCGTGTGGTACAGCCACGAGTTTGCCCAGAGGTTGTGCAGTCAGCAGGACAATACCAAACACAGTGAGTGCAAAATTATAAGTATTATACAAATATAACGTACGTGTGACTCTCACCTGTGGGTACGCAAAGGCACTTCTACGTGAGATTTTAACTGGGTTTCTGCAAGGTACCGGCAAATTCAATTGAATCCTTTTTCATGCCGTTACGGGACTCCCTACGTTTCCCTTTTCAAATTGAGAGCAAATTGACTGGAAAATGAAGCATCGCAAATGCGGCATGACTCTTACTTGGTTTTTTACAGATGGGCACTGTCACAATTTATGCAATTTTATGAACATCAAATAATAATAATAAATCAAATCCATAATTTGTCATTTAGAGTTGCTGGGTAAAATACTGGATGCCGAGAGGTACCACTACAAGTGTAGCTTTTAGTTTATTAAGTCAGATGACACAGCACTCTGTTTGAAATCATAAAATGTCTTCCAAAAATACTTCACGCTGGTTGGAGGGTCATTGGTTGAAAAAATATTGCACATAAGCGAAATTATTAAAAAGGTGAAGAACCACTGCTCAACAATAAAAAAAAAGAGAGTAAATCAGAAGAGCTTTGCTATACTTTCTGGCGTCAATAATAATAATAATCATAACATGTTTGTTTTTTGCAAATTAGACATTCTTGTTGAATTCTTAATGGTGCCTTATTATAAAAGTTGGCCAATTAACATCAATTTTAAATAAATAAAAACATTTAGTCAGGCTTGGAGATTGATTCAAGGCAGGACTACACTCTGGTGAACCTGAAATTGGAGTTAAAAATATATTTTTAAAAAAATTCAATAAACTGTGTAAATACAAAAAAAATGGTCGCTATAGCTTGGTGGGCTTTTTTGTTTTGATACACTATCAACTTTAGATCAATATTTGGATCTATCTGCACCTTCCTAACTTAAATTCTTGCTTTAATTAAACCGAGTATCCATCTTGCTGAAAAATGTTTGTTTTTTTACATTTTTAAAACTTTTTACACTCCGCGATTGAGCCATAAAATTCCTTCCCTGCAAAGTAAATGAAGAAACAATAATTCCTCCAGGGATTATTCCCCTCATGCTATCTTGTTTAATGTATCATGTCTCATATTTATTAGAATTCTAAACACGCTCACACAATACACACGCAGCACTTTACGTCATTTGATGTAGTGAAATGAGAACAACTCCCGTTTAAAGTCCTTCAATGAGTCATTTTCTTGACTCTATTAATCAAACACAAATGCGGTATATCCTCATCCAGAGTGATTCGCCATCCCAACAAAATCAAATGATTCATGCCGATTGAATACACAAGCATCATTGTTTAACCAAGTGACTAAATCTACTGTGGTGTAATTACATTGTAAAAGGCCTAAAAGCACTCACATGAGTTTCACTCCAAAGTCTGCTGTTGCGCAATCTTGTATCATCTGGGATGTGTTTTTTTTTTTAATCTCAGATGTTTTATGACCTATTTTTACTTCAAGGGTAAATCCAAACTCTAGCAAAGCATTTGGCACCTTCTAACTTTCCAGTCAGATCGAAAGAGGAAAATCAGGTAATTGCCTTGAGCGTGAATAAGTGTGGAAGAAAAAAAAAAAAAACAACAAAAGTGCTGATGCGGTGTGTAAATTATCCGGTAATTATCAGTTCCGCGGTGCAGACGTGACATGACACATAGCTACTCATTTAACCACCAACATATTCTCCCACAGTAACATCAGCGCTTGAATTGACAAACAGAAACCCAAAGTGCATGGCTTTATGTGTTATGAGTCAAACCCGATACTATTATCATTTACCATCAGGGAGTGCCATCCGTGGGTAGATGTGTGTCTCAAGATGCATACGTCTCAGCATGTCATGTATTGCATGAAAATGGCCATATTCTAATTTATTACATGAACGGGGCTAAAAAAAAATACTCGCATAATTACTCGAACTCCGTCATTGTGATTCTTTTGATTTTTTTTTAGGTTTTTGTTTTAAGTACATTTTAATTTGACAGAATCCATTCGTAACATTTTCTGGAGCCACTTATGTTCACAAGGGTCACAGGCCAGCTGGTGCCTATCCCAGCTGACTGGGCAGTAAGTGCACCCAAACAATTTAGAGTGTCCGTTTCAACTGCCATCCATGATTTTGCCATCCACGTGGGCTCGGGGAGAAAATGCAAACTCCACAAAAAAGTGGAGGATTTGAACCCGGGTCCCTGAATTGTGAGGCAGATGTGATAACCACTTTCCCACCAAGCTAAAAAGTCCAAAAATTATCATTATGAAGTGTCCTATGTTGGGGTCAAGGAATAGATCTCTCAAAAAGAAATCATCAATGTAATTTTAAATTAAGAGCAAATTAATTGGAACTTGAAGTACAAATTAATACTCAATTTATTAAATTCATTGTGTTAGGACTCTGTTGCAAAGCATTACTGCGGTAAGTTTTAGTTTCTATTTTCTTCTTTGTTTAGAACAATGCTTCTCAAATAGTCGGAGATGGCGCGGGTGACCCCAGGGAAAAGGCTTTGTTTTTGTTACGTGAAGTGAATTGCGATAAAATAATGTTAAAAAAAAAACTAAATATTTCATCTGTTTTATAGTTTCTGGCACTATGATGTACATGGTTATTTTTTTTTCAGTTTTAGACTAAGCTGAAACCTGTATAAATACTTTAAAAAATAATTAACAGTTGTTTTGTTTTTGCTCAAAAGGATACAGGTTTAGGTATACTTAGAATACAATTTTTGTTGATAATAATCATATTTATAGTCTTTCCTAGGGGGGGCCTGGCAAATTATAATTGAGAAGCGCAGGTCTAGAGTGAGATTTCTGAGTTTTTATGTTTTATTTTTGTCTGCCACAGAAAGCATGAATGTTCCCGATGATCGGGAAAATGCCAAACAGCCCTTCCCTCAAGAAACCAGGCCCAAGGAGAGGACCAAGGAAGAAGTGAAAGAGGAGCGAAATGATGACGAGGTTGACGTGGAGATGCTGGGGAGAGACACCCCTCCCGATACCCCTGATGACCAAATCATGGATTTCAGCAAAAAGATTGAAAAGGAGAAGATGGAGGATCGGGCCTTCATGCCGTCCCCTCAACCTGAACCAAGAGGCCAAATCCATGGAATGAATCCTCCTTACCTACCGGAACATCTCCCTACGTTATCATCTGATCAACGAAATCTGCCCCTCCACCTGCATGGCCTCTACGGCCACCGGGAAGGGCTGGTGTCATCGTACCCTCTTTACCCTCAATCCAGACCCCTCCAGCCAACCTACCAGCTTCTTCCCCCCTTCACCTCGCACTATCCTCGCCTTCTTCTCCCTTCATACTCCCCTCCATTTCCTGGAATGCTACCTTCTAGAGGAACCCTCCAGTATGGTAGCTATCTGGGCACAGATGGCGTCCCATACCCTCCGCTCAGCACTCCTAATCTTCTCCCAATGTCCCTGCCGTACTCCTCATCCCCGCAGGGCGGTCTGAAAGAACTAACCCCTAATGTATCCCCACCAAGAGGCGCCCCGGCGACCCCCGAGCTCTCTCCGATTCCCAAGCCAACGAGTCAGCCCCCCTTACCCGAACGTACATCTTCCGGCTGCGAGGAGGCCATGAACCTCACGTTGGACGTCACCAAAGGCACCTCCGGATTGCGCAATCGTCCCGGGCACAAATCGTTGCCCTATCCTCTGAAAAAGCAGAACGGAAAGATCAAGTATGAATGTAACATCTGCTCAAAGACCTTTGGACAGCTGTCAAATCTCAAGGTACCGATTTCAGTATAACCTCGGTTTCCGCTGATGTTCCAGGGCTGTGCTTCAGTGCCGTTTTTGTGCCTTGTAGGTTCACCTCCGAGTGCATAGTGGCGAGAGGCCTTTCCAGTGCAACTTGTGTAAAAAGAGTTTCACTCAACTGGCTCATCTACAGAAGCACCACCTCGTCCATACGGGGGAGAAGCCACATGAGTGTCAGGTATGTTGAAATTAAGCTCTTAAACCACACAATTAATTGGAAACTAACCGATTGTCAAACCACTCAATAATTAATTTGATAATAATTTTTGGGTACCTTTTTTAAAGACCAAATTGTCTAAATGTTTGGAATTTTCGCACAAAAGTCCAGGTGGACTCTATCTTTGAACTTTTATTTTACTTTGGAAAAGACTCAATATTTTTGGATTTTTTTTCTCTGACATAAAATGGACCAAACCAGTATGGAATCATAATTAATTCATTTCAATCTGAAATTATGACACGTTTTAGAACAGAAGTTCTCAAATAGGGGTATGCAACATTTTAACAGGGTTTCCTGTAACAGGAACAGTATGTTTTCCTTTTCAAATAAAGAGAACATTAATTGGAACATGAAACGATTCAATATTATGCATTTCATGTGTACAATTGCTTGTAAAGAGGGCAATGTAGCAAATCGAAAATGTCACTTTATTTTAAAATTCTGTTTTTGACTAAATCATTGAAAATCGACCCGGTATTGTTAGAAGGAGGCGTGCAATTTGCAATTTATGTTTTCTAAACTTCAGTATAGCTGAAAAGTAACACATATACTTGTCAGATTGGATCTGTTGGTGAATAAAAAAGGCACTTACGCCAATAAATGTTATATGTTTTTTTTTTGGTTGGTTTGTTTTGTTTCTGAAAATATTTGCTATGGCGGTCCTTGGAAAAATTGCATTCCAAAAAGGGGCCCCTGACTCAAAATCATTTTGAGAACCCCTGATTTAAATGACAAAATAAATGACAATTAATTCATTAAAATGAATTAAAAATTTAAAAAAAGTAAAAAGTTGCAGATCTGAAACACACACACACACACACACACACATAAAAAACTGACAGTCAGCATGTGAAAGCAAATTGTAAAATAGTTTGTCACAAACATCTTGTGTAATTTGTCACCGGCGTCTGTTACCCAATAGCATTTAAAAGTTTTTGTTTGCATTTGTGAGAAAATAGGTTCAAGTGCTATCAAACAGAACTGGTCTGTCATACAATGCCCGTGTGTTACAAAAAAAAAAACAGGAATGACGATGCTAACGTTAATGATACCAACATTGCGTAATTCAAGATTCAAAACATTTATTGTCATATGTATAGTTACACCATACAATGAAATTCTTATTCTGTTCTTTTCCTCGAGCAGCAGACTGCATTCCATAATTGAGCAATAAATAAATAGCAATAAACAACAAAGAGACAATGGTGCGAATAGTGTAGTGTAGAATATCATGATTTTTTTTTCCAGTGCAAGATATTGTTTATGCGATCAGAAGGAGGCAGATTAGTTTGTGAGAAATCTGTTGAGGTCGAAGCTATTTGCCAATCTGGCAGTCCTGGCCCTCAGGCTCCTGTAGCATCTGCCTGATTGCAGCATTTCAAACAGTTCGTTTTGCGGGTGTGTCCTGTCCTTGATGATGTCGCATGTTCTCCGCAGAACTTCTGTGTCCATCATCAACCATTTTTTTCCATCACCGGAACTCTTTGACAAGCGTATTTCCTTTTTCCTAGGTGTGTCAAAAGCGTTTCAGTAGCACCAGCAACTTGAAAACTCACCTTCGACTCCATTCCGGGGAAAAACCTTACCAGTGCAAGCTGTGCAGCACCAAGTTCACTCAATACATCCACCTCAAGCTCCACCGCCGCCTCCACAGCAGCCGCGATCGCGCTTACCACTGCCAGCTGTGCTCCCAGTCCTTCTTCCACCGTTTCTCCCTCCGCATCCATCAGCGGAGCTGCTGCCTGGCCAACGCCAGCTCGCCCGTCAACGTCCACATGAAAGAAATGCTGGAGCGCTTCGACGCCGGCCAGGAAGCCGAGGCGCTAACGGAAACGGCGTCGGCGCAACAGGTGGAGGAAGCCGTGGAGAGGTGGCTCGCTCGTACCTTGGAAGGCGAGGGCAAGGAGGACCAGAAGGAAGCCACTTTTCTCCTGAAAGCTCTGACTGTGGCCATCAACGCGCCTGTCGGCCAATCGGCGGCGCCCGTTTCCCAGCGCAGCTCTCCGGCGGCCTATCAGGAAAGAGCGAGCGTCGTCCATCTCCACAAGCGTTCGACGGTGAAATTGGAGGGTCAGTGAGATCCAACTTGAGGAACCCTCGAAAGGAGCAAAGGAGATTTAAAGATGGACAATAGAGAAGCCAATGTCGCCAAAAGTAGCCTCTGTTTTGACTGAAGAAGAAAAATACTTTTAAATGAGAGCAGCACCAAAATGAGAGCATTCCAAAGACTGGATTTAGTGACATACATTTTAATAGACGTACAGGATACAGACTGTGCTTCCTCGCGAGAAATAATGCTGTGAAGTAAATTGTTTTTACTCAGGTAGCTTTTTTTTGTGTTAACTTATTGAGGTTTTCTCCTGTCCTGTTTAGAAAGGTTTATTTATTTAGCCATTTTGCTGTATAATCGATGGTAGACATTAAAACGACTCAGGAACAGGAAGTGTTAGTTTATCACGCTTGCGTTACTTTTTGTTGTTGTGTGCTATGTGTCTGGCACAAATTATTTTGACTATTTGTTAATTTATTTATTTATAATGACACGGTTGACATGTGGTTTGATTCATATCGAAATGAGCATTTGCCAAAACGTAGATTATTCACGTTGCTTTTCTAGATTCATTTAACAGACAAAACCAAATCACCCGAGGAAATTAAATAGTGCTTGATGCATAACTTTTATTTCTTTGTTTCCGGTACTGATTTAGCAATGAATCAAAAACACAGGAAACTTTACCCTTACACTGGACTTTTTTACTTTTAGCTTTACTTTACTTTATTAACCGTCCAAATCTTTTTTAGATGGTACAAATAAAAAAAACCTGCTGATCTGTGAATGCAATCAAAAACGCGGACCAATTTGGCTTTTGTGTTAACTGAAGCCTTATACATGCAAAATGTAACCACAAAGTCAACTCTGTATGGTCTATAATGATCTAGTTTTCTTATATTTTTTGTACACGGTTTTACCCTGTAGATTATTTTTTTCTGGACACAGGTTTGAGATTGTAAGAATTTATGTGTGAGAGACTATTTTGTCGATACTTTTATATCATGTAGCGTAATAAAGATATTGTTTCTACAGTAACGTTGGGTTGCTCATGTTGTCGTTTCAGTACTTGGATTGTAAATGGTCCATGAATGCTTTTCGGCATCTATAAAAACAATTTCTAAATATGTAATAGGCCAATGAGTCATATTTTGCTACTGGTGACTTCAAGTCGGTATGATTTACAGTAAAATTAGGCACGATTGTAAATGCGCTACAGTAAAACTATTGTGAGGAATGTTATTCAAGCAGTTTGGAACATTAATTTTCTCCGCATTGCTCGGTGAAAAGAAAGTATTTTAATTCAGAAAAGTGTAGGTGGTTTGCAAAGTCTCGTGGATGTTATGAAAGAGCAAACACAATGCATTACAAAAGTAATGTGATTACTGTAATGCATTACAAAATTAATGTGATTACTGTAATGCATTACTTTTAACTGTAATGCGGTAATGTAATATATTACACACACAAAAATAGTAATATTGTACTCTTTACAAATGAGTAAAGTAATGCATTACAATGCATACATTTAGAGCGGGGCCATAGTAACATGATGTTAGCCAAAAAAAAAAATGTGGAGGATTTTTTTCTTTGTCATCTCTTGCTAAGAGATGACACTTTGTTATCAATAAATTAGAAGATTTGTGATGGAGATATGCTGCCGCTTTCCACAGCATTTGGAAGCCACGTCAGCATGATCCACGTCTTGCGATAACTAGCAATAATGACAAGGTTAGCTAGCACTAATTTTCACTGGACAATTACTATTAATAGTTTGGTCAATGTGTGTCAAGATGAAGTATACAAAACTCATGATAGCTAGAACGTTAAACACCTTAACAATGATGTAGGCTAGCTGCTATCGTTAGCCCCACCGAAACATCTATTTTTGAAACGTAGATCTAGCCTAGCCAACTGATCTTGAATTTGAATATTAACCTTGAAATTGTGAAATGGACTGTTTTTGCCTACAGCATAAACAGCACATTTTTTATCTTGTCTTTAAAGGTTTGCAATACAATACAGATGAAATGATTTGTACTGGTTTTAGGCTTAAGCCAACTTTTCACTGGGCATAATCAGCTACATTTTGAAGGACAAATCCATAGTTCCAGTTATGGTGGTGAGAGAAATATAAAAATAATGCAATCCTAGAGTTTTTTTCAATTGAGTTCAGATTTTTGATGGAAGCATTATAATTATAAGAAAGTACAAGAACAAATTTGATAGTATTTATTTGATTTATAACGTAAAGGTGTGTGGATTTATGGTATCCAGTTGTAATATTTGTTTAATAGCGTTACTATGCCGTGTTTACGCAAGTGATCTGAGTCACCAAGAGGAGCAGATTGTCCAACAGTTATGGTAATTTGTGAAGCGATTTTTCTCTGTTTTGTTTTTTGTTTTGTTTGATTTTTCTGTGCATGAGTCAAAGGTTGCATCACCAAATCAAAATTTGATCTTTCCAGTAATTCTCTCTGATAGTTGATGAGTCTGTTTCGGTTTTGTGTTTGATGACATGCCTTTAACCCCCCCCCCCCCCCCCCCCCCCAAAAAAAAGACGTATTTCCTCTTACTCTGCGTGGGATCTCCCACGCAGAAACGGCGAGTAAAACATCCTCAAAACTCATATACCTGCGGTCATATAGCAACAATGACAGGAAATGTTGCTTCTGCTGAGCTGTCATGTGGAATGCAATACCAAACACTCGCCATAAGGAAGTGATACACGGTTTGCGTCATACTATACAAAAAGCGAACATGGTCTTGAATTTTTCACCTGATCTGTAAAATAAAGAAGAGGAAATAGCTGGACAAGCTGAAAAAAAAGGAAAGTCCATGTGGCTGACAATAGAACAATATACAGTAGATAGTTGCAATCCAAGAGTATGAATGACCTTAAAATAAGATAAATTAATATCCTATTGTCATAATGAACAATTTGGTTGGTTATAAGTTGCTAGTTGTTTGTTTCTTTTGTGACAGGTGATCAGTTTGGTATACTCTAGCAGGCCGAAAATATATGACTGTAAGTCC
This sequence comes from Hippichthys cyanospilos, assembly GCF_059441005.1. Taxonomy (NCBI): domain Eukaryota; kingdom Metazoa; phylum Chordata; class Actinopteri; order Syngnathiformes; family Syngnathidae; genus Hippichthys; species Hippichthys cyanospilos. The sequence continues at coordinate 6,775,734 of NC_142389.1, read as the reverse complement.
GTTAGCAGCATACAGTCACTGCATACACAGTAACACACATGTAATAATAATAATTGTGTTCTAATTATTGTTTTTCCAGAGATCAGTTTCTGTAGACTTTGCATGAATTATAGAATGATGTGGAATGCTTTGGAATCGTGAAATATAATAGAATGATTTTGAAGGAGCGGCACGGTGGCTCAGCCTTTCTGTGTGGAGTTTGCATGTCCTCCCTGTGCCCGTGTGGGTCTTCCTGTCGTTAAATCAATCAATCAATCAAATTTGGTGATGCTGTTGTTCTCTAAAGAGCTGAAGATTTTTAATTTTGAATGGGAACCAGTTTTTGGGAATGAATTGAGACAATTAGGGCGAAAAATGTTGACTTTTGGGAAAACTGAAAAATATTAGCCCAGGAAGAGAGAACTTTTGGAACATGTTGGAAAAGAATGCTATGAATTGGTCATAAAATGTCAAAGGAATTGAATGGCAAGACTGATAAATGTGATAATAATAATAATAATAATAATAATAATAATAATAATAATAATAATAATACAGTACATTATTTCAGTTTTTTTTTTGTTTTTTGATTTTTTTTTTAATAGCTGGGATGTTTAATACAGCACAACATCCATCTAGCCCTTTATTTTCTGTACCTTTTAATCTCATTATAGTTTACATGATATGGTACACCCCGGTTGCCAGAAAAGAGCAACAAAGACAAACAATAATTGAGACCAAAGAACAATTTAGAGAATCCAGATATGCCATGAATCACGTTTTATGAAAACACTTGTATGCATGCAGAAGCTGAGATTCAAACCGAAAGCCTTTGAAACACTCGTCACCCAACATCAAAAAGAAAATGAATTAATAAATAAATGCATAGTAAGTAAATAAAAACATGAAAGAAATGTTTTGGATGAAATTTCATAAGCAATTATGCAGTTTGTCTTAAATAAAAAGGCACTCAACCTATTTATTCATCAGGTGTGTCTGCCGAATGGTAACAATCATAGTGAAACAGTTTTGGACTAAAACAGCTTGGCCAATTATGGACATTTCAGAGAGTCATGGCCATTAAAGGAAATTTACAAGACCTGTTCAGACACATCACTTGTGCGCGTCGGCTTCAAATGAAATATACTGTTCTTCGAAATGATGACAAGGCTCGGGTGATTCAGCGTACTATAAAGATACCGGGGGAAGGGGAAGAAAAACGAAAGAAGAGCGTTGGTAGTAGAGTACCAGTAGTTTTGCAATCATTTCCCCGTTCACGTGCAAAGAACAGTTTAAATTCAAAACAACCAATGCTGTCCACAAAGTGAATCATACGATAACAAATACAGCTAAAACAATACATTCAAAAAATGAAAACGGTTCAAAATATAAAACACTAAAATGCCCTCTCATGAATGTCAAAACTCATATATTATGTGTTTCAAGACAAGCTAAAAACAAATGGAGAGGGAGTTCGTCTAATACTTAGAGGGAGGAGTGGGAGTGGCAAGGGGGAAAGGTCGATTTAAAACACACTGAAAAATATCTTAAAATGAACAAAAATATGCAGTGGGGCAGTGAAGGGATCCCCGAATTGTAGCAGCATTTTGGACCAACTGGAAATACTTGAAGGAGGACTGGCTGTGCATGTTCTTTAAAAGACATATCCTCTTGACTCATGAATAATGATTTCTCACACATCCGCTGTGTAAAAACTTTCTGGTTTAAAGTGTGTGTGTGTGTTTGTTTTTTCTTATTAAAGAATTTCAATTACCGGTACATACAAGTCTCACAGAAACTCAATGATTGGTTTTAGTCTCGGTAGACATGTAAAATTTTACTTTTAAACAAAATAAATATAATGGCATTTAGATATATATGCACAATATTTTGAAAAATGATTGATTTGAAGTTTATTTCAAATCAATCATTCAACTACTGTGTGTATTAACAGTACAATTTGGATTTTGTCATTTCCTGTCAACAAAGTTCACCTTCTTGACCCCACTTTAGCTGAATATACTGCTGCTCATGTCCTACCCCTCACAATATACATAAAATCACATAAAATGCTCCATGAATGTAGCATAAACATGTTTGCCATGCTAGCTGTGGTAGTTAGCTGCAGTAGCTAACTTACAGTGGTACCAAAGTCGGCAAACCAGGAAGTGGATGTGATTGGCTGCGGTAGCCAAAGAGTATGAGTCACATCAAGAGGTGACTGCCGCTATTGGGTGCAAATTGCCCCTTAGAGCAAATGACGTTTCGGGGGGGGGGGGGGGGGGGGGGGACTTACCGGTTTGGTCAGATTTGGACTGTTTTAAATAACTGTGACTTTCAAGATCGCAATGTTTTGCGGTTATCGGCCCATGCCTACCTGACACTCACACTATTTATTTGATTTCGTTGCAGGGAACATTTGTTTTTTCGGTTTCTATGTTTTGACTTATTCAAGCTACCTTATTGAGTCTCCGTGTGTTTAGCAGAGCACATCCTGGCCTTTCAATGATGTCATGTGTCTGGGAGGGATGCAATTAACTTTGCTGTCTTGCTGAGACAGAATGGACGCAAATTAATGTGTTTGATATCTCAGGAGATTAGTATGTATTGTAGTCTTAGTGAATTTGTGGCGAATTAGAACTCAAGGAACAAACTACAACAGTAAGGGCAGGACAAGTTTGACAAGCTAAATATATCAAAATGACAAAAGGTGACAACAACATGACCATTATTATAAAAGGTGACACATACAATACATTTCCATAGCAACGGTGTCACTGATATCAAAACAACCTTATGTTGACAAAAAAAAACAAATGTGTAAAATAAAAGGGTAGCTTGGACTGGCAGACAGTCCACGTTTGCCAGATTGATAACTCTTATTTGTTCAGGCTTAAGGTATTTTATTTTAAAGCCCTTTACATGGCGCGCCTGTGTTGTTTTTGGCTATTGAAATCATCATTCTTCCAAGTGTCTGAGGATTAATTGTCTCACCTGCTTTCTCCTCTCATTATCTCTGTGGAGCAAAAGCATGGTTAGTTCACTTAAAGCAGCACTTATGAACGTTCCCTTTTTATTGATTATGGCAGCGCTATGTAAACAAAAGCGGTTTGTTTTGAGTAATATCAGACAACTGGAGGACCATCACACCCTGAAGTTCTGGTCTCCTGAATTACGTTTCTGTTTCCATTGGTTGTGTGAAAGAAAAACATTGTGTTTAAACAATATCATACTTTTGAGTGACTAGTTGTGCTGGTATGCAACCATGAAATATCAAGCTGATGGCTGTTGATTGCGAGCACGCACATTTCTGATAGCTAACATTTACATTAGCATTGTTATTTAAGCATAAGCTACTTGTATGTTTACCGCATTATTGGGAACAGTCTCAATTCCATACTTTATCCATACATATGGCACCCCGCATTAAAAGGTCCATACTCAAACATAAGGAAAAGTCCATTATCAATCCCAATGTACATACTGTACCTAACTCTACATAATGTTCTGTGATGAGATTTAATGTTATCACGCACAAAATCAAAACACCCTGTGCCATGTGGCAAAGTGATTTCACAGTGTGTACAGAGTCCATCTAAAAAAGATCTCTTACAGTGTGTGAGTCATACTTCACTTTCATTTGCTGTTGTTTGGTAGCCAGCAGAGTGAAAGGCTGTGCTGTAAGGACAGCTGAAGGTGTGCCCGTTAAATAAAAACACAAGTTAGTCGGGGCAACCTGCTAAATAGGTCCAAAGGTGAAAGTGTTAGGATAAGGTGTGAAAATCCAGCCACCCATTTTCTATAACCGCTTATTAAAAAGGTGAAAAAGGTCATGTTCATTTCCAAGTCTATTGTAGGTCAGTATTTGGCCAATTGATTAATATGGGCAAACAGAAATGAAAGTGAAAAATGTGAAAAACTATCAAACAAATTCAATGCACACAATACAATATAATGTCACATTTTCTTTTGATATGATTCACTCACCTGTTGTGTCAATGTTTTGTAAATTACTCTAGTGTTCCTATTAAAAAAAAAGATCACTGCCCTCATTAAAATATTAAATGTAAGTGAAGTGCACAAAGGTTACAACCCAAATTGGAAATTGTTTAGAAAACAGCTAAGAAGCTTTGTTTTTTGTTTTTTGTTTTTTGGTTTTTTTTTTTTTTTGTCTACTGCACCCTCTATTTTTTTTTTATCTTAATTACCCTTCCAATAATTCCAATATTTTTTAATTGATACTATCATATTCAAAAATTGTTTACGGACAGTATTACATATCTATTTGAATGTTTTGCGCTGGCTCTTTATCTTCTGTTGTGCCAATACTGCTACAGATCATTTGAAAAAGACTTTAAACGATGATAATAGCGTCACTCAGTGTCAGAAAAGGACACTCGCAGGCCAATGATTATTTGTGCCGCGATAGAAAGCTGGCGACATCTAGCGGTTAATTGTGGAACTTCATTGAATAACAATGACATTCTCTGGTAAAAACATCCCATGCACAATGTTGTGGTAAAAACATCCCATGCACAATGTTGCCGGGGCCTTGAATTAAAAAAAATATCACAAGTGGTTCCGACTTAATAGTGTCATGCAAGTAGTGAGTATATTTAAAAAAAAATAAAAAACTGGCAGACGCGATACTGATTCAACTGACTACATTATTGTTGTACATTATTATTTTAAAATCACCATACAATTCTTTTAGATAATACTCAAAATGGTTCCCCGAATCTGACGCTGGAAAAAAAAGACACAATTTCGTTTTTTTTTTTGTTTTTTTTTTTTCAACAAAGGTAACAGGTGACAAAATGTGCTAAATGGCGAATGTTCCCGGTGACTTTTGATTAATGTCCCGTTGCAGAATTCGGCCAAAGGCGGTACAGGATATGGGAATTGCTTTGCAAAACCAGTTCAAGTATTTGACACTAAGACAAACGTGAAGTGGCCGATTTTGTCTGCCAAAAATCGTTCGGAGTTTAAAATAAATAAATGAATAAATAAATAAATGAATAAATAAATAAACATCAAACACAGCTCAGATCCTGTTTGCGTGGGCCAATAGTAATAGTGGGCGTGTCTGCAACCTGTGGGTGTGAAACCACTCGCGCCAGTTCTCCACGAGAGGCTGCATTAAGAGAAATTGTCAGCAGACAATAACCTGACAACAAAGTATCATCCTGCAGGCGTCTCCGAGGCGCGCACCATTTATGTAATTGGATTTACTGCGAGCTTCTCATCCACGGAGCTGCTCGACCCTCCTCAACGTGGAGATGGCCAAGAAGACGTTCACTAAGAAGTCTTTGAAAAAGTTGTTCTCCAGGAGTGAACCCAACCTGGACGAGACGCCGGTGAGGAGCGAGGAGAAAAAAACGGACGAGAAAAAGAGGCTCAAGTTGCCAAAGTTGAAGATAAAGTCGAAGAGCAGCCCCTCGTCCCACAAGCAGCAGGTGTTCAGGTAAACTCTGCTAAGTGTTATCAAGGTTCGTTTTGGTTGAGCTCGTCGTCGGTCAATGCATTAGGAACAGCTGTGTTTCCTCATTTTTTGGACAAATGTTATTCTTAAACTTTTAAGTTTGCATGGAGCACATGCATGTACTTTATAATATACATAATCACCTCCATCATCAGGTTTTAATGTGGATTCTCCATTTGAGTTTGAAACTTTGAAACGAGGACTGATCAATCGAAATTTGCGATGTCTTAGGTGGTTTCTTTGACAACATTGAACGTGAAAGTCAATCACTGAAACGTTTGTTCAAGAATGCAAGTGTATAATAATAAATTGACATTTTAAAGTAAAAATAAAACATATATTTTTTCCTATAAACCACCGCATGGTATTCAGCATGGTTTTCTTATTAATATTTCATTTGTGGAACATTAATTAATCAGCAAAATCCACCTGTTCATTTCATCTCAGGGGGGGTCGCCATTTTACCATTTGCTGTAACTGAAAATAACGTCACAGGCAATCACGGCTCACTTGTTGTTTGGTCATGTGACTTTCACAAACTGAGTTGTGGTTGGTCTTTACCCGAACTGATCAACGGTGACGTCATTTTTCATCGACAGCAAATGGCAAAATGGCCACCCCTTGCGATGGATACAGTATATGTAAACAATTGAGGTTTTGATAAAATTGGACGTTTTGATTTTGTCTTGATATTACAAGATGATAAATAATTTTTTTAGTCCTTGTTCTCTATTTAAGGAGGTCAATATTCATGTAAAAAATTTGACATATGTTGTACAGAGACCGAGGCACTATGTAAAAATATACAAATATGCAAAAATTAATTAAACATAATACTATAAAGTGGATCATGTTAAAGAAGAGAAATACGAAAACACATTTTAAATACTAACTACATACAGTGGATGTAAACACATCCTTGGTTTATGTGATTTAAAAAAAAAAAGACTAGAATAATTTCAGAATGTGTCCCAGCGTGACTCATAATATGTAAAACTCAAATGAAAAAAATTTGAATATTTTACAAGAGAAGCAAAAGATAAACAAATGAGGTAATGTGATTACACAAGTGTGCACACCCTCTCAGGGATGTTCTGTAGCTGTGTTCAGAATTTACTAATCATATTCAAAATTATGTTAAATGGGAGTTAGCAAACAACCACCACCATTTTAAGTGTTTGTTTAACTCCAGTAAAGTTCAGATGTTCTAGATGGCTTTTCCTAACATTCTTTTGCTTTCTAGCAGAATAATGAAAGTTTTGTGGGATCACTGACAAGTATGTGAAACTATTCATAATTCCTTACACCAGAACTTAGCACTGCTCCACCTGTTGAAAAACACGCAATGCTTTTCTATAGGTATGGTGATAGAATAATATTTTTATGCCACTGCCATTTTTTTTTCCTTCCCTCAACTGTACTTCATGGTATACTTACTGCGTCGTATTTTTTTTTGGGGGGGGGGGTCCTTTTCCATAACCTATACCTACAAGGAAGAACACCCCCCCCCCCAAAAAAAAAAGAAGGGAGGTTATTTTCTTTAAAATAGAGTGACAAAAATAGTTAAATTCAATGATTGTAAAGTGTAAAAATTTATAACAAGCCGAATAGCTATTTGTCTGCTTAAAAACAATTACCGTATTTCTCTGAGTACAAGTTGACCTCACTCATAAGTTGCCCCCCCCCTTTTTTTTAACCTGCCAATTTTTTACTTTACAATTTGGGTGGATTTTACAAAAACGTGAGTATAAGCCTACCCCTGACTTTAGTGGCTACATAAATCATGGCTGTCCAATTAAAACAGAAGGTGTGTGTTATTAATATTACAAAATTGCGGTATTTTTAGACGCAGTTCTTCATCGAATATTGAATAACATACTGTTGCGATCATGGGTTGCGCAGAAACAAGTGCGAGGCAATGTTTGTGGAGACACGAACTGAAAATGATTCAATGTGTTATATATGCTGAATATGAAGCTGTCAAAGGCCCAGAGGTCATCATCACTATCTGACACACCAGATAGCTGCTCCCATTTAACTCTTGGATGTCTTCTCCTTCCTGATCATCATTTGCGCAAATATCCTTGATAGGTTTCCATGGGTAGTCATCTTCTGACCCATCTAATTTGTTTTAAATGGAACTCTTCAAAGATGATTTGCTGATCATCTTATTTGGGATGTTCTTTACCCAAGTGACCATTGATGTGGGATCAGAGCATAGAACGTTGCTCTCATTGTTTTTCCTTTCCACCTGCCAACATCCATGCCCGGCTTGTTCAAGGACGCGTCAAAGGGCCAAAGGAGACAAGTCCAGCAAGTCGAGCCGTCTTTTCCTTTTCATAATACATGACGATTCATACAATACATACAAAACGAGGGAAAAAAACTCTACTTGTACTCGGACAAATACGCTAGTGATTTAGTTGTTCACCAGTTTTCATTAAAGACAATAATAGCACGTGGAGCTGGCCAAGATAAAGTCCAAAACAAAAACTGGGCAATATTGGATTTGGAAAGCAGAAGTATTATATTGTTTCTCATCTTAGAGATTTTGCTGTGTTACTTAATGAATTGTTGCATCTATGAATTTAATCTTTTTTTTTTTTTTTTTGGTGTCGCCAACTCCTAAGACCAATGCAATAAACTTTCATTTCACAGAATATTTTAATGGTCTATTTTATTGTAAGATATCTTGATATCATAATACAGTATTTCAGCTGCAAAATAACAGTCTAGTTTCTCGACTAATAAATTTTTTGGTAAACTACCGTGGAAAATTTAAATAGATTTGCATATCCAGATAAATGGAGTAAAAGTGACCTGAGACCGCCTTGAACTTTTCCCAGTGCTACTTTGTGAAACATTTCATAATCAACTGATGTGTGCTAAGTTGTATGACATTTTACTGGAGGAAGGTTCAGCCTGTCAGGGTCAGAAACAACATTTGAGTATATCTTCACTGATATGTAAATACATTATACAAATTGGGAAAATTTGCATAATGTAGAGCTGGTATTTGCACGTTTTGACTGTAACTTGATTATTAGACGGATTGGGCAAACTACCATTACATTTGAATGAGTTGTTGGACGTGTAGTATGTCAAGTCCAAACCAAGCTGTGTTTTACAGTATTTAAATTTTATATTCAATATTAAGACTATCATTGATGTTTATCCAGTGCTCTTTTTAAATTATTGAGGACACTGCGTTGTGTGCAGTTGGAAGGTGTTGCAAATGCATGTTCAAAATGGTGGAATAGCAAAAACAATGCCACAGTGTTTTTTCATTGTGTGGTTAACAGACCACATCGAGTGACAGTGTGTGTTTGCATAGTGAAAAGACCAATAAATGATAAGTTTGCTCAAGAGCCATGCGCTTTAAAAGTAGGGCAAAGGTTAACCACGCAGTTGCAGTCTGAAAATAGTAATATTCAGTTAAAAATAATACGAGGTAAATATATTGTTATTAGCAGAATGACTTGAGGAAGCAGTTTATATTTTTATCCAGTGGTTACTTTGTTTTTTTTTTGGTTCACTTGATGGATAAATTGAATTTTAAAATTACTTTTTTTTTAATTATTCTGAGTTATAATTATTCTGTCTAATCTTTCAAAGGCATGAGGCTTTGGGTGTCCTGACAATAAATATTTTCGTTTTGCATCTGACAGTTCCCAGGGATGTTAAAGTGTCACACACTCAAGTTCCCCTTTCAAGCACAGTTGAAACACACCCAAAACACCCGTAGGGGTTTGGAGCTGTCCTGAACAGAATGTCCATGTCAACCTTAGTATATTCCATTCATTTTCAGTAGCAAATCAGCAAGGTCAGCAACATACTGTATAATTTACATCTCTCTGAAAACATCCCTTAAAGTCATACTACACTCCACAATAAGACCCATTGAAGACACAATTGTATACTGGAAACATAAACATCAGGCCCGGCCAAAAAATGTCTCTCTCACGTGCTTCTGACTGATGGATAGGGATTTAAAGAATAGAATGGATGTTGATGGATTGTTATAAGCGAAACAATGGCCGCCTTGTATGGATGTGTTCTTATGTTTGTGGTTGCCAAGTACGTGTACACCCAGCGGATATGGAATTTTTTACAATTACACAATCTGATGCTGGGATGGGCAAATTTCATTACTGAAAGACAGACGAATGCTTCGTCTATGAGGGATGTATATATACATATATATTAGAGATCGACTGATTATCAGCCGGGCCAATTATCGGGACCAATATCTGACATATTGCCCTTTTTTTTTTTTTTTTAATCCGACTGGCCGATATGAAGAAATCAATGTAAATGTGTTGCCTTAAAGGCTGATTCAACGGGATGTTTTTGTTTCAAAGAAAGCTAAGAAATTAGTTTCTATATTGTTGTGTTTTGATGGATGATTATTGTTTTGTTTGCCTAAAGGAAGGTTTTGCCAATAAAGATACTTCATTCACGCATTTTCGTTTCCTGCTTTGCAGACGGGCACGCTTATTGAACAGCATGTTCTCTAACGCCGTGAATTATCAGGCAGGAATGCCCTGAGTTTCATTTTATTATATTTCAAACATGAGTGTAGATATTAAGATATATTTTCCTCGTTTTGCCGATGACGCATTTCGGTTTCAAGGTTTGAGCTCTTACTATTTTCCATGTGAGTGGTTCAATAAGCATGCTTTAGGCATTTCAATGAAATTAAGTCCTTGCATTATTTAATGTTTTACGCCAAACTCTACTCTTTTTACTGCAAATTAATATCGGCTCCAAATATTGGTTATCAGCCTCCTCTACTACTAATAATGTCAATCTCTTTTATATACAGTATATATATATATATATATATATATATATATATATATATATATATATATATATATATATGTATATATATGAATTGCTCCATATGTGCGATAATATTGCTGCAAAGTGCTGCATTATGAAGGCGGTTTGTCAGGAAACTAACTGCTAACATCTTAATACTGTGGTGAGTGCCGTTTTCGAAACTAGATTTTTGCAGTAGCTCTTGTATTGGATCTCATTGAATTGCGCACTCTGCTCTTAGAAGTGTCCGAAACAGCTGTTCAAAACTTGAGTGCCAGAATAAAAAGCCGCTCAAGTGTGTTTCAATTGGCTTGGATCCACAAGTCTATAAATTTGACTTCTCTCCGTGATGTCAGTTTGGAATGTTGCTTCCTGGACCTTCCAGTTGCACAAAGCAGAAGAGTGTATCAAGTGTCGATTGTACCATTGAGGTGATATGTTGACAGCTTATGATTACTGTATTCATGTCTGATGACTCCTGACTCATTTTAAGGTTCGGATGTGCCAATTTAAGATACAGCTCCTATATTTAAGATTTTATCAAAAAACAGCAAATTGGCTAAAATGATCATGTTATTTTAAGCGTAATCTAATTTAAGATTGCATGACAGGTTTTCATGTTTTCATTTTGTTAATCAACATTAGCCTAATGGCAATTGATACCTCCTCCGCTGCAAAAGTCACACTAACATTATATGGAATGCTGTTCCAAGAAACACAACGTCAATCTCTGTTTAGCCGGTTCTGATCAACATTCTCCACAAAGTGATTCATTGCTGGCTTAAAAAAAGACCTTGACACAGGACAACTACATCTGAAGTCCTATGGTATCCTCTAATTTTGGTCCAAATGCCCCCCGCAGTAAAAAATCACTTAAATGGTGCAACTAAAAACATCTTAGAAGAACCTCAGTTATTCTGCATATTGATGATTGAATGATGTCGATTTATGACTTAATTTGTGTCTCTATTTGATCCTCAGTCCTTCTGAATCTATTGCCACTCCAGTGGATGGACACGCTTGGGCTGCCAATGTTTTGGACAAGACAAATTCATCGATATATGCCACCGCGCCTAGGTCAAAGGTCAGTGAAGTCGGCGAAGTCATTGTCCATGATTACTGTATTGTATCTGTCCAGGTTCATTTATTGCCTGCCTTGCCTAATACAATTTGAGATTATTTGAGCCTGTTGACTTCTTTGCTTCAGCCTTGAAGATGTTCATTTCCATTGGTAAAAGCTGTAATAATTCCTATTATATTTTATCTTTGGCATCATTTAGTCAAAGAGCCACAGTAATCAAATCGGATATTTTAGGGTGTACCGTAAAGGAAAGAAAATAAATGTAAACATAGTGTGCGTTATCTTGTTTTGTCGTTATCAGACAATGGTTATTGATTTATTGGCGTTACACTGTGTTATGTTGCATACGGTAGCTGATAAGCTATCAATGTATAATGCCTACAAGGGCATTGATTGCTATCAAATCATTTGAGTGACCCGATTTATCGTTTCAGCCATTTACAGTCCTAACTTCGTACTAAGCGGCACATCTTTGAACTGGATTTCCTAAATGAAGTGACAAAACACTGAATGAACATGAGTATATGCCACTTGATGACTTTTTAATCCTGCTAAGAATCAGGAAGTTCTTGTTATGCAAAACATGTTCTCTCTCCTCTCTCTCTGAGGCTGTTTTTAGTCAAACCGTATCATAAAGTTATATTGGCGTTGCTGCTGCATGCTTTACGGTACAAATGCATGGCTGATTGCCAGGTGGAGAACTTGTTTTAAACTTACATGTGGGTGCAAACCTACTATAATTAGAGATTTATAGTAGGTGTATATGGAGGCTGTTTTTAAGTGGTAAGCATCTTGAAGAAATTCCGATCAGCATTTCATTTTTATTTTACATGCGAGAAGTATTTTGAGGACAAAACGCAGAGCAATTTGGTTTGGCTGGTTCTTTTTCTCGGCCATAATGGTGAACATTACTAAGTGACAGTGTGTAGAATTGAATGCCATCTAGTGGTGAATTAAGAGAATACAACCACTGCAGTATACTCACATTATGGTGTCTCAAAGACATCGCATTTTGCACACTACTACAGTTCTTCTCCTTTGGGTATCCTTAGCAAACTGATCAGCTTCCTGTTAGGCCTGGCACGACCTGTCTAATATAATAAGAAATTGCCAGAAAAAACTACATTGATGTGAAAGCATTTTTTTTTTTGCTTGCCATTGAAATGTATAGTTTTTTTTTTAATTTCATAAAATTCATCACAAAATGATGCTAAATTCACTCATTTCCTTCTTAAATCGAAAGTTAAGTTATTATATATTTAATAAACTTGCAAATAAATGTTTTCTTAATGACCAACAGTATGTTTTAAATATAACCGTGGGTGTAGTTATCATTAAATTAAATTACATATGGGGTGGCACCTCTCCGGAGGTCGCCATGTCTGTTCTAACTACGGACAGCAGGAGGAGGAGTGTTTATTGCTGCATTTACCGTAATAAAATTACACATACTCCCTTTAGTGTCTGTCAGAGATGGGAAATCCATATCCAGTCAGTAAAAACCCTGCCAGTTTGGCTGTAGCCACCAAAAATACATATTTCCACTTGCTGTCAACTGAAAATGGTATCACATGTGCTCAAGGCCGGGTGGTCACCAATCACGGCTCATAGTTCAGTAGATAAGAAGACAGAAATTGCCCCCAAGACTTCTGGAATATCCTTTTGAAATATCACAGTTTTTAAAATCAATATCAAATTACTGTATGCTTGACATTTTTACAGCTCACGTAACTTTAAAAAAAAGAAAAAAAAAACATTCTTAACCCGCCTCTTAAAATACATTGACCCGCGTTTCTCTAGATGGCACCAATTTGTATAGCAAAAAAATGAATGATTAATAATAAACATAGTGTGTTTACCTTTTTCTCCAAAAGAGAGCGCAAGTGCTCTACTAAGCATTCATGCTTAAAGGCCAACTCATCCAGCGGGCAAAATTGCAACGTCTTCAGTTGCAAAATAATAATAATAATAATAATAAAGGTAATTTGTCACGTGACATATTTGTGAAAATTGTGAACCGGTTTTTCCCTGACTCATTGTATCTGTGATTCTTATTTCCTCTTAACATCCTCAGGTACACTTTTTCATTTGCTAAAACAAAAACAAACATTAGTGTGACATCGAAATTGCATTTCAGCTCACCAGTCATACAAATATTATAGTACTTGGACTTGAGGCTCATTGGTTTGGGTTTGAATATGAAACAGCTGTGAGTTGTTTGTGATCAGCATTTTTTTGCATCTCAACTCACAGGTCCATTTGCTTGTTGTTTTTGCTTCTCATTTCACTTTACAAACCATCCATCACAGAAAGAAGAATTTCAGTAGCCCCGCCCAGTTGAGATTCTTGCACACGGGTTTATTGTCATCAACAAAACATTCACAGTCAACAGTCTTACGTCACTTATCACATCCAAATTTGGATTTCAATAGAATTATTCCTGACACTTTTCCAAATCAATTCAACAATTCAAGGAAACTCGCTGCATCGCACTGTTGCTTTTTTCCCTTCCCAGCTCGAAAATGATGATTTATTGTTTGACTAATTAAAATAATTAAAGCACGACTCAGCCAGTGGTTCTACTAGGTTGTAAAAGTGTAAGAGTTTGCATGTATACAATACATACAGTGTATTAACAAGCTGCTTCTTAAAGTGAACTTGGTTTTGTTTTAGCAGATCATGTCCTTTTAATCTTTGTTCAGGGTGGAGCAGTTGTAATGCTTGGAATGAAGACAGGGTGTCAGCTTGTTTTCCTGTCTAGAGTCGATTAAGAACTCTTAGCTGTGCTTATAGCTTTAGTTCTTATATTTAGGCATTCCTTCTGAAGAAGAACTGTTTGAGGCTTTTCAATCAACACCTTCTCAATGACTTATTTTTGCATTATTGTTGTTACGGTTATTAATGTTGAAGGCATCAATGACATTTTATTTCTGTCTGTGTTTGAAATGCCTGACTGCATTTGAATGCACCATATGGCGCGTACTCATATTCCTTGGAACCAGCAGAGACTTTTATACAATGATAGGGTAAATGACGAGGACTTTTTTAGCATCTTAGATAGCAATTGAATGTGATTGTTTAATTGTGTTATGATTATGGATTCCGTTTTATTTACCTAAGGTGTAAAAGACAAAAATTCCAACTCAACAAATAATTTATTTAAATCCTTGCTATGTAAATAGGCCTGTTAATCCAGATGAACCAGTTATGAAATTTTGTTCAGTTTTCTGTAGTGACATGATGAGAGATTGACTGCTAGATTGAATAATAATAAAAAAAAAAAAAAAAACACACACACACAAAAGATAAGGGGATTGGTAAGGATATTCATCTATACTACAAGCATTTGCTATTCATGTATTCTGTTTGCTTCGGCTCCCCAGGCCCAAGAATTGAGCTACTCTGAGACAGATCTCCATAAACCCAACAAATTTGCTACATTTTCCTTCAGTCTTCTGAAAAAGCGGAAAAAGAAGAAAGAGGACAATCTATCCAGAAGCACTTTTGGTTTGCATCATGCCGACATTGAGGAAAACGATGAGGTAACATTAGTTTTGTGGCATTCGATTCCTCAGAAAAATGTTCCATTGTTTATTTGTAGTTAATGATTAATGGTGATATGTTTTCATTATCTTTTTTTATTATCTTTTCCACTGAATGGAAAAAAAATCAGTTTGCCTTGTTTTTTATTTACTTTGCATGTAAGACGAGCTGCATGCAACCCAAATGGCAAATCATGTCCTTCATTTTTGTGTTGCAAATTATTTTGTGGACACTCTGAAATTGGGAAAACATTTTGACCTTTTGATACAAATTATGCATAACAATAGACACATTTTTTTTTCTTTTTTATCTCGAAGAACCGCTCTTCCCTTTATTTTGTTATTTTGTTCACAGGTATTCACTCGATTATGTTGTGATCTTTTCGTAGAAACATGCAGACTTCGATCAGATGGTGGATGATCAGGGCAAGAGAAAAGCAATACTCAGCATATCTCAGCCAGCGCTCGACACCAGTGATTCATTTGACATTCCCTCCCCACCCTCCATGCATTCAAATATATTACAATCATACTTGGCTCGCTCACAGCAGATACCTATCGCTCAAACCACCCAACCAGGATATAAGGAACATCTAACGAATGGCTCAGATCATCATTTGCATGATAAAGATCAAAACGCACCAATTGCTGTTATTCCTGTTGGATCAGAAGAGAAAGAAAACATTCCTCTGGATGTCAAACAATCTGAAGGCAATCACGCATCTGTGTGGATGACTTCTGCGGATTCTCCTTTGCTGGATGCTTCAGAACATCTTCCAGATGAAGTTGTCAACGGCAATTTGTCTGTTAGTCCCATTGAGGAACACAATGTTCTCCAGGAACCCAACACGGATGCCGACATCTTGATCAGACATCAGAGCACTCCTCCACTTTCCTATCGTGAAATCAATGTACGAGACGCACCTGACGGCGGATCCCAAAATGGTGATCCTTCTTTTCCTTCTAATGATACTGATGCTTCTGAGCATGTTCGTTACACGGAATCTGCCAAGGTCCAGCAAGATGTGCTACTTTCTCATCCTGAAACTGCGGAGACTACCGCCAAAACGTTTGTCAGCAATCACGAAATCAGTCCCCGTGTCAATCAAGATGTAGTTTATGGAGCTTTGTATGAGTCATTGTTCCCCCAGAGTTTCACCTCTGAAGTATTTTCTTCACTACCAACAAGTCATGTGGACATCTCACATGAAACCAAAACTTTTACCACATCAGAACCCTCATATTTTCAGAATGAAACTGTTATTCCTTCCCATCTATCAACATCAGGTCTCATCAGTAAAAATGATGATGAGTTCAGTGTTTACAACCAGTTACCCTCCCACCAGAGCTTTTACAATACTACTACTACAACCTCTGAGGTTCTAATGAAGCCCGAGATCCCCCACAGCTATCTCCATTCCTCTACCTATTCTTATTCTGAATTTGACAAGAGTCCTTATTCAGTCCACGCCGATGCAGATATCACGTTAAACAGTGTCAATCTTATTGAAGAAACTTCATTCCCAGAAACTTCAACCTCTGCCCCTCCTGTTGCTGACTATATAACATCCCAAGGGACAGAGACTCAGGTTACGGACTCCAAACGGAGAGCGATCCTTGTGAAAGAGGTAGTTGCTGACGAGAAGGGTAGTGAGTTTGGACTTTCCTCTTCGAAACCGAATGAAATCACCACAGGATTGGATTTTAAAGTAAAAATGGATACAGATAAAGAGTTTGTTTCTTCTCCTCCTCCTGGACTCCCAGACCCATATTCTATGCCATGCAGCCCGGTGTACCTAAGTTTAGGATCAGATGATGGGAGCACCACGGAGATCTATTTCAGCGCGGAGGAGGACAACTTGGATAGTCTGGATGAGCAAACATACATTATGGACAAGATAGAAGAAGAAACTTCTGTGAGTCCCGCAGAGGTTGAAAAATTACCAAGCAGCCATAGAGAAGAAAGTCAATTGACGCTAAATGATAGAAGTGAGTTTCTTAAAGATGGAAAATTGGAAGAGTTTGTCAGCCAGGTACTGCCACAGATAAAAGAAGAGGAGTTACTGGCCACACCGGTTCCGCAGGTGAAAACACCGACGGTATGCGAGTTTGCTGCACCCTCCAGTAACAGGCAGGGGGAGGGGGTTGATGATACCTGGGTCAAGGTCACTGAAACAGCAGAAGAGAAACTACCCTTAACCGCGGATATAAACTGTTTACCAGACAGAAATATTCAAAGTTCTGAATATTTGAGTCAGAACTATACAAGACAGGAAATTGACCATCCAAGCCCTTGTGAAATTGAAGATGCTGAGGCCGACATAGCAATAGAGGAAAGCCAGAAACGTGCGTATAATAAAAACCCCGATACATATGCCGCTCCGCCGAGCTCTCTTGTCACCGACGTCGTCACAAGCACGCAAAGTGCCGAACTGGAATCAGACGCCACTACAAGTGCACACAATAGGGTTACACAGGAGAGTGAGTGGGCGGATACAATTACTGAGAGCGCAGGAAACGGCGTTCGGCAAGACCAGGTGGCAGTTCAGCTGTCAGACCTTAAAGCGGACACACACCATCTTAATAGAGACGCTACAGAGGAACTCTCTGAGAAACCGAAGCATCTCCAAGAAATACAAGCCGAGCTTCAACAGAGGTAAGTTGTCCTCGTCCCGGAGATGTCTTAAGAATATTGAGTCATCATCTTGGCAGTTAATGGTGTTAAAACTGTGAAAAGCGACTACGCATAAATGTAAAATGGTTTTCGGTGGACAAAATGTAGCCTAAGGGAAAGTCTGCAGTGTTCCCCTGTTGAGGTAAACGGATATACTGTACATGTCGAGTCAAGAAAACGAGCCATGTGTGGCCTACTTTCTCAGCTTACAGACTAGTTACTTGATAAGACCCATTAATGTGTCAACTTTTCCTGCCATAAAAAGAAATGATATACATTTTTAATCCGTGGAGTTTGAACATAGTGTTTAAGCCCAAGCTTGGATAACTGCATTATGTGTACGTGTGTCCTGTATAGTATTAGAACCGGTATAGCTATTAAAATGTATCCATCCTGAAGAAGGTGGTATTTTAATCACAGCTACTCAATGTAATAGTCCAGAAGGTACGACAAATATTTTTACTACTGGGAAATATCTGGTTTATTGGCCGTAGTAAGTAACAATGTAGATGTTTCTTTTTCCACCACTTTCGCCAACATGAGTTATTTTTTTTTAATTTATTTATTTATTTTTTTTACACATAAGTGTCCCAAGTCATTTATAGTCGTTAATGTCTTGCACGCTAATTTAGAAATGCTCAAGATGCCCTTTTCAAGCTATTCTAGTTCAGTGGTTATTAACTGTCATCACCCTGGGAACTGCATGATAAATGTGAAAATATAAACACAGTTTCCAATGAGTTTAACACGGCCAAAAGCATATTGCTAGCTATGTCGTCTGTTAGCCAAAGGCTTAACTGCACTGTTTTTGTTTAGAGAAACTAGTGACAATACACGTGAGTAATTTCTTGACAGTTGACCAATATTCCACATTCTATTTGAGAACAAAAAATATAAAGACAAATACTCGTGTAATTTATTTTATCTGTTCATAACTCACCCATGACCCACAAGATAAGAGTCACTGTTCAAGGTGTAGAAAAAGGCCTTTCTCATTAATATTTTCTATGCAGAAACGTACTGCTCTGATTGTATGGTCATGTCCTTAAATTGACTTTTGGAAAATAGTTTTGATTGGTATATGTAATGGCACGACTCTGCATCCTGTGATGCCCAAGCATTCATAATGAAGTTGCTTTAATGTCAGCTGTCACTTATTTTAATTGACCAACTTTTGTATTGACGTTCGACTATTATTATGTTATTATTGTTATATATTGTTTATTCACATATATATGTATATTTATGTATATATATATATATATATATATATATATATATATATATATATATATATATATATATGTATGTATGTATGTATGTATATATATATATATATATATATATATATATATATATATATATATATATATATATATATATATATATATATATATAAACAAACTAGTCTGGGATATATACATTTCCGCTTTTATCCTCGTTTACTTGGGATTAAATATAAATCAAATTTGAGGAATGAAATATGAAACCTGAAGATGATAATCCTCATTGCAAATCCAGTCTCCCCCCCCCCCCCCCCCCCCCCCCCCCATGCAGCATATTTGGAGTGACTTGTGAGTCCTGCAATACTTATATTATTTACTGAGAAAAAAATCAAAACAGAACTATGTTGAGCAATGAAAATGTTACAACAATTATTTTCTTAATATGGCTAAATGCATTTTTGATATAGTATCCATGATTAATGTCTGGGCACGACTCGGCCATAGCAAATTTTAGCAACATGATTTTAAAGTGTTTAAATCTCATTTAATGCCCTTACCTATACTATTGGAATTTACTAACCAGAGGTCATTTAACACGTTCTGAAAGTTTCAGGTCTATGGTTTTCTTAAGATACACGTTGCTATAGACTTTTCAAACATGAATGTGGCTAAACTTTCAACTATTTTTTCCTTTTTTACCCCAAAAGTAGGATTTCATACTGGCAACATATAAAGTGCTGTAAGTGCTGTGTAAATGTTAGAGCTGATTGTACTGTATGTTATTTTAAAAGGAATTGAAATCAGAAAATATCATCATCATCAATTTTCATTTTTGTGGACATCTGCAACATAACACACACACACACATATATATAAAATTAATAAATAAATCGTTGTGAACACATTATAGAGCGGTGTATTCCCAGTTTGGTGTGTAGTGTCAATAGGTGAATGTCTCTTTCCTGTTAATTTTGAATTGAACTGAGAGGCACATTATTTTGGAATCAAACATAGGTTAAGGATATTTCGGAGACCTACTGTGATTTACTTTTAAGCTCTAAACAATACTGATCGGTTCTACATCACAGATGGTATTTTGCATCGTTAGCATAATAGCATATGTACATACATGCAAAGATGGCAAATGGACTCTGTACTTAGGTAGAATACAAAAAAAAACTTTTATAAAAATAGATACACTAATCAATTGATTTGGTATTTGTGTTGTGACTGTAGGGAAAAATAGAGACTGAAATTTATATTAAATGTGGAAAAAAATGTAAAAATGGCATTTTACTGTCATAAATACAATACTTAATATAATCTTGGCAACAAAGTGCGAAGAAAACAAATCACGTGACACAGCTTTGCTCCAAGTATTTAACTGACAACACTTCAGGATTATATCTATTAACAAGTTATATTTCATGTGTTTTTTACAGATTAAACAGATATTTTTTGTTGGTCTAGCTGGTGCTTCTTGGGCTCACACAAGGCACAACATGTTCTCTACAATTTTCTCTTGGAATAACGGTCAATTATTTTATATAAAACAAACGATAGGATTTTTTTTTTTTTTGCCAAATCTGTTAATAATACTTCTTCTGTTTTGTCATCGAAGGATTAAAAACAAAAAAAGTAAAAGGTTTCAATCCATTTTGACTATTAAGATACAGAAAAGAGAGAGAGAAAATTTTACTTGAGGATACTGTTTTGTTTTTTTTAAACTTTTCACCGCTGCATACACGTAACTGACATAAGGATAGTGTATTTCAATTGTATTGTATTTTAATGCCACACGAGGTCAGCAAATACTTGACTTTGCACTTAAATTAGTTCATAAGCGCCCAACCACGTAGAAAGAGCATGGGATCTACAACGAACACCTAAAACTGTAAAAACAGTTAGTTTGATGAAAAAAAAATCAAATGAACGGGGAGTCGGGGCTACAAAGTTGCTCATTGTGCAAATTTTAATTGAAAGACAAAAGTGCCCTGCCCCAAGCAACACACCACACAGGTTTCTCCTGTCGTGTAGTCATGATGTCAAAATGAGCAATTATACGCAGCGATTGGTACTCCTACACAGTGAAAGCCATGGATACAATTTCAGCTTCCTCCAGGTGATTCTGGACGAGATGTAAGGTTCATCCCCAGGCTTTGATGGGCGTTTAAAAAATGCCATACTCTGATTAACTAGATTTTGGGTTCAACTGCTAGTCATAAAGCAGCTTATGTTGGACGGATGAAATGTGTGAATTCTGTCAACAATTTACAATCCAGTGGATTTTTTTTTTCTTGTCTTTAGTCATCAGTGGTGGTTATAGCCAACACAATGTTATGGACCAGCCTCACTTCGAAATGATCGGAATGACAACTTCTCAGCCACACCCTTATTGTACAGAAGTTGGTGAAATCTCGAAACTGGTTTTGGTTTGTTTGTGCTGACGGGTTAGTGTTTTGAATTTGCAATAAAGTTTTCCATCTTGATGTAATGAATAGGCTAAGTTCCCATAGCAGCTGACGTTTGATGTGCTGTATCAGTGATTTGCAATAATGAGCCCCCGTTAAAATATTTTTTTTCACCAAGAACCTTATAACCATCACAAATAATTTTTGGATGGGGGGGGGTCTTAAAACAGTGCTGTGCCTACAGTCTCAGATTCGTTTTAACTTTTGGAACTATGTTTGTTGGGGTGTATCTCGGCATATTTTTGCAGCAACTCCAGAAGATATATCATGTAGCTGTTTTATTTTTATTTTATTTTATTTTTGCATCACTGATGACAATGTGCATCTGTTTAAAACAACAAAATAAAAGACTACTGAAGGATGTTTTTCAAAGTAAGCACAATAACACACTTCAGCAGTATGTTGGTTAATGTTCCAATTAATTTGCTCTTAATTTTTAAAAAACTGCATTTTTACTGCATTAATTTATTCTGATAAAATTGCTGTATTTTATTTATTTATTTTTTGCACCACTGGAAATTTTTTATAAAGTTTTTGTAGTGGATTGCATTACACTTTTAGAAGTTGTGAGAATAATGTTTTATAGTGCTATTACAAGCAAAAAAGTCCAATTATATATTCATCTAAATAGCCTGACTCACTTGCCTTTCTAGACTCAGACCCAATTAACACACCCAAATGTCATTTTTTTTCTTTTTTGTTTTCTTTTCTTTTCTTTTCTTTTTGGAACTCTTCTAACAAACAATGATGAACATACATAAATAAATCATCTTTTTCTTTTCTTTTTTTGTAGAAAAAAATATATGCAAAATGTTAAGAGCACCCTTGCTGTTTTGCTTTTTATGTTTATTGGAAAAAAAAGCAAACAGTAACTACAGCAATCATATAAACAGGAACGAATTAGCTTCTCTCTAATCATCTTGTGTAAACACCTCAATTGAAATATAATCCCATTTCATATCATAGGGATAAGGTTATTGGAGTATATGTAAACATGCTTTGGTGATTGTTGTAAATAGCTTGAGGCTTTGAATCTCTGAATGGAAATATTAGTCATTGCACACATTCTTTAAGGATACCTCCATAGCATGTAACTGAAAGAAAAACAATGCCCAACATTTCACTGATTCTTCAGCAGAGCCCTTTTCAAGCGCGATGTCATGTCAGAAATGGCAAATCTTTAAAATAACATCTGTGAATTCCTGCAAGTGGACAAGTGTGAAGGATGAGATATCCCAAAACAAAAACAATGTGTTGGTCTGATTTAAACGTAGTCCGAAACCATTTTCCGTACATTATATATACGCACATTATTTTTCCAAGATGCCATCCACATGATATATGCTGAGTTCTTCAGGTTTTGCCTGCTACGAGACACTACAAATGAAATCGTTTATTTATTCCATTTTATTTATGAATTTTTCATGTTTTCCCCCAGATCGCCCACTGCATCTTCTGAATCCTTGAATGCAAACATCCCCAAGACAAACGCTGAGCAAGAACCCGATGTCAAAATGAATCCGGGCTACAGCAGCCTAAGCACCACGCTCTCCATGAAAAATTCCCCTCCAGATAAACTGGACGAATCTCGAAACCGATTCCGTAAAGTATCGTTGGTGCGCGAAAACGCCACCAAACAGGATTTGGTGAATTTCAGCAGGACGGAATCAAACGGAACAACACTTGTCGGCGACCATAGCTGGAAAAGTTCATTTGAGGGCGTATCCAGATTTATGCCGAAAGAAGAACCATTATCGCCCGCCAGTCCGAGTTACAGACTGTCGGATAGCTCCTCCGGCATCTACTCTTCCTCCGTTCTTCCCGAGGCCACGTCATACAGCTACAGCAGCCAAAGTGAGCTTGGCAGACAGCCAAGAGGTTAGTAGGGTGGAGCGTTTTGGGGTGGGAGGTTTGTGCTGCACCTGCAGGTGAAAGACAAGGATGGTGGGAGGGAGAGGCAGAGCAAATTAAATCATGCCAGGACTCACAACCACCTTGTGTTTCAGACGACACCGACGCATCCTGTTTTACCGGCGTGTTTAAAGCCACGCTCGTGGAGCTCGACGACCCAGCGGCTCCCGCCTTCTCCACACCCCCGGCCTCCCCCGACCCGGACGGCAACCAGTCCGACATGGACAACCTGGTGGATACGCTCAAGAGCATGGGGCCCTCGTTGAGGCCCAGAAGCAGCGGTCTGCGCGGGCCGGCCCCGGCCCCCGTCCCCGCCTTGCCGCCCATTGTTGAGGACGCCCCCGGCCCCGTCGCCTCCGACCTCTCGAGTCCCGCGAAGAGGATGGAGACCGGCGCCGCTGCCCTCAATGGAATTTATACGTTACCTGCTGATCTGGGCCTGAAGAGAAGCTCCGCCAGAGACACGCGCTCGCCCATGGAGTTAATGAAGAAGGTATTACGTTTTTATATCGGGTGGAAGCATTATCATATGTTGTTTACAGCCTAACCCGACAGGAGCGCTTTCACAAGCCAGTCCAAAAAATGTCTGGCGCCCTAACATAGTAACGTTCTGTTAGTAGCATCTATCTGGAGGAATGTATATAACGTTCTTTTTCATTCACCTGCAACTACAATTATATTATAATGTTGACTTTATATCCCCTTGACGCTGTAATTACAAATGGACGATTTGTATCCTTCGAAAGACATTTTGCAGGTGTTGTTTTTTTTAATTGCCATACTTATAAAACAATGAGGGCTGGAACTAAAGATCGTTTTAAGGAAGTTAATAATGATAAAAGCATGCTTTAATTTCCATCTCTTTGTTTAAAAAAATATGACTTTTTTTTTTAATTGACAATGCAAAAAATGAACAAATTATGATTTTGTTGCTGGCAGAAAATCAGCAAGAATCGTGATGATTGTTTTCCAAAGACAAAGAAAGCATTTGTTGGCTCAAGTTGTTGGCTTTGTTTTGATTCAACATAGAGGGAAAAAGATTCAATTAGAATATTTCTAGACAAGGGTTAAATTCTGAACATTTGGACAATCTCTCTGATTAATCAATTGGCAAAAATAATTACTGATTTTTTGGGGGTAATTAATTTGTTGGTGATTAATTATTGTGCCTTTACAAGCAAATAAAAACATTTGAATGAATAAACTACATATTCAGGGGAGGTGCATCTGCTTGAAAGAGATTTTTTTTTTCAAATGCTAAATTAGGGCTGGTCGATTTGTATTTTTTTGTTTTTTAACTAAGAATAATTCGATTTTAATTGATTTTAACTGAAGTAGTAAAACCAACATGTATTAAAAAAATATTCCCATGCAAAATGTTGCAAAAATTTCCAATGATTTTACTTGTTTTTAGGTCAACATAACATAACTCATGCTTAACTTGCTAAAAAGCCACATTTAAGTTGTAGTAACAATTGTAAACCCGTCTTGTAAATCGCTCATTGAGCAATATGGTAATGATTCATGACTAAGGTCATTTTGAAATCATCAAAACGTCCAATTAATCGAATTAATTTGATTGACTGCACGGGGCTATGCTAATTGAAGTTCTTGTGTTATATAAAAGCAAACTCCGCGTCTCACTTAAGAAGTCAACGGCTGAATGTTTATTCTTCTCCTGTTTTTCCAACTTCTCAGCAGGAGCAATCTGTAACAAGAGACCTGCCCGTCAGAGCATCTGCCACCAACAGTATTCTTATGAGAAAATCCTCCGACTCTTCGGACGAGCACAAATCACTCAACGGAAATGCCGCGCAGCAGTCCTCCTCCAACTCCCGTCTGGACAACAGCGTCATCTTCGGCAGTTACAAATCCTCCTCCGTGGATCAACCGCAGGAGAACAGCAAGTTCCATCGCTCGGTCTTCCGTAGCGGCTCGCTACCGGAGATGGGCTCTTCCAATCTTCTGAAGGAGCTCAGCGAAGCCAACGCCGCGACAGACTCATCATCTCGTTTTGAGCGCCTATCTTTTCTCTTGAATTCGCCCCCCTCCTCATCCAGCTTCTCCAGCGGGTCCGACGACCTCAGCGCTCGCAAGAGTCTCCCCTCGCAACAGAGCATCACGTCGGCGGCTTCTGGTAGCAGCACCTCTCGTCTTCTCAGCCCCACGACGTCTTTGGAGAATCACCGGCTCTTCCCCACCCCGGAGCCGTCCTCCTACTCAAAGTTTGGCCAGACGGTCGGCCAGGGAATTGGCGCGAGTGCAATTAATACCCCTTCGCTGCAGAGGAGCTTCAGTCACGATTCCATTTCGTTGGGCCCTCAACCGAATTCCATGATCAACAGCAACCTGCTCAGAGGATCTCAAATCCAAAAACCCGAGCCGGAGAAGAATGTTAAATACAGAGCCTTTCCCGATGCTTATGTGAGTATAGCCACATATTCACAAGTTACTCTTTCAAGCTCGCTGGCTTATTAATGTCATTTTTCAATCGATAGATATCTTTTAAAATGTTGGATCCTTGCACGGTTCCTGAATAATGGGTGTATGCGCAGTAACGTTTTGCTTATTTGTGCAATCAACAGTTTTGAGCAGGTGTGTGCCGCATACCTATCGTCCTTTGTGCAGTAAGTTGCCATTGCACTCGGGAAAGAAAAAAACTTGATTTTTACAGTAGGTGAGACAGGTGACATCATTTGCTGGTTGTTTGTTCAAACATGCAAAGAACCATTGGTGTGCCCCACTGTGGCATACGGTATTTATTTCACTTTTTAATTTGAATATAAGCACATATTGAAGTCCAAATTTCAGTGTATTATTGAATGACAAATAATACTGTTGTTTTTCAAATAAAACTAGTAAAAACAACTAATTTACTGCCAACTCATTTATAATATTTGATGTCTATGGCCGTCAAAGGCAAAGAATGACTTAATGTCATTGTGGGATGTATAGTTCGCATTGCTTGCAATTGAGTGATTAATGATTGTTGAAAATTGCAAGATGACATAAAAAGGGCATGCAATAGGACTCTTCAAATGATTTTTATTGATAGATAAGAGAGAGTCTGAGAGTCTGTGTGTTGATATATTTATTTTCACTTTTCTCTATTACCCTAATTAAGTGAGGAACCACTGAGCAAATGCTTGTGAAACTGTTACAAAGTGGCAAAACCCGATTCTCTGATCAGACTTTTAATATGCCATTTGCACAAAAAGGAGTGTCAGCTCCTGCTGCCACAAAAATACTCTACAGCTACCGCCAGTCGTTTTTATAGCAATGTTTGCACAAGTGAGTAAACAACATCTGCATCCAAGGCTTGAAAAGTGACTGCAGTTGTGGTGGAACAAAAATTGATATTGCTAGACAAAATGGAAGAAGTATTAAAAAAAAAACACAAACTACAAACCAACAAGTATACAGAATGTATATATTACTATTCTTACAAGAAAGAATCATTTGACAGCTAAGACCAAGGTGTGAAAGGAACGCAGTGTTGCTAAGACACTAAAGTACTTTAATGGCCTCTATTAACTTTGACAGATGATTACTGGTAACCACCCACACACAGATGTTTGATTGAGTTTAAGATATTTAGTCATATACTGTAAAGGCATGTCAGCAATGCTTTGTGGCTGTTAAGCAAATATGTCAGCTTTTTAGATTTGGAGGAAAAACAGTACAGAGTAAAGCCATATATTGTACTGTATACTACTGTATAGACAAATATCCAAGAAAACAACAAAGGAGTCCAGATGTAGTTTTAAACTTAATATATGGTACGATTTGAGGTAGTGAACCCAATTAGTTTGGTAGTCGTACCATTCACAAATTCAGACAGGAAAAGCATACTACATGAAACCACTTTGCTCTTTTCAATTCTGGCTGTGATTTAGGCCCTCCTGAATATTTAAGACTCTATTTTTATAATGCTTGCTTTGGGTTTGCAAATTTGGAAGGCAGGTCTCTGCCAAGCTAGGTTGGGTCGGCGTGATTGTCTTGGAGATGCGTTTTGCGAACTGACAATTTGGTGACAGAAAGTTGCTCAAAACACATCTAAACCTGGCACAGGGTTGACAGCTGGTTCAGTGTATTTTAGTCATAAATATTCAGTGGATATCGAGTCTTCTGAATTATTGCATTGCTAAAATTACAAGAATCAGGAATGGCGTTTGGAGGCACTGTTGTTTTACCGCCGTGTCAAGACTGTAATTGTGCAACTTGTACACCACATTTAAAAAAAATAAAAGGATCACCGCCACACCAGCACTAACCTCTTTGCAAATCTTCCGACCTGCACCAGGGCTATGGAAAAAATTGACCAAGCAGGGTAAGTCAACTTTAAAAATGGGGCCACTAAAAATATCCACCTCGACGCTTCGCCTGAACCATGTTTGCACCACCGATTTCTACACTCATACTATCACAAGTTTGTCCAATTAAAAAAAGAGTTACAAAACTAAAGTAATATTAAAATATTGCATTGTTGACTTGTCATACAACAGCTGTACCTCGAAAAAACATATGTATGCAAAGACCATGTTGACGGCTAAATCTGTTGTCCTGGCGCATAACTACTAACCAAATAGCCAATGCTATTTGTTTGCTTAAAAATACATGTTAATTTAGTAGTTAGCAGGCATATTAAGATGATACTAACACATGGAGGTCCCCAAAAGAAGGGAAATAAAGTTATAAACTTCACCAGAAAGCACTAGGGCTGTATTACCCCGGGATGTAACCTGTCAAGGCTCAGTTTTAAAGTTGTCAAATTAATCAGTAGAGAGCAGTCAACCACGAACAAGACACAAGAGCAGCAGAAGAAGAAGTAAAATATAGAAAGTTATTGACTTCATTGTAGCTAATAGGCACCTCCAGTCATGGAATATTATTGACGCATCGTGACATTAAACACTATTGCATGTGTGCACCTTTGTCCGTTTATGTGCGCTTTTATAACAAGAATGTACAAGGATGTGATTTATAACTTCATCCTCCTCCTCTGTGTACCGAGGGAAAATGGTGCATGCTGGGAAACCAGGAGGCACAAAGTACACTCGTTGATCCACAACTGATATCGCTGTTGACGGAGCATTAAGAAGCTTACATTCTGCTAACGTCTTCATGCATTTAAACCATCAGTGACACAGCAGGCTTGAGGGCACACCGCTTCTCTCGTCTTTTTTTCGGCAATGTTCTCCTAACGCTCCACACCCATTTCAGCTATCTGTCTACATCTATGACACAAGGCCACACCCCAGCTTTTGTGTTTGCTTTGCACTTGTTAATATTTGATGAAGCGGACTTGACATCTGACAAAAATAATCATCTGTTTTGGCTGATGTTTTTCTTTTCTATTTAGTTTGTTCAGTAGGTAAATGTCGACGTTCATTTTTTCTGAAATTGCACAATGCGGTTGCACAGAAGAAATATTCGAGATTAGGAATTTGAATCCGGATTGCAACCTTCCTATGTGGGATTGGCTCGTTTTCCCGTTTGTGAGAAACTATACACATAGAAAGAGAGAAGGCATTTTTTTCTTTCTCATTCATGAGGAGAACGGAGAAGGACTGTACAAGGTCAATTCTACTGTTCTCTGAAGCAGACCCTCCGAACCCTCTTTTTTTTTTTATTTGATTTTAGAAGTCACTAATTTACATAAAGGTTCCCACCCTAAAAACAACATGGTCAGAACCCTGTACACATGTCTTCCTATGTGAGTGTATGATTATTGCAAGTTTGGCAAGATATTTCGTAGAGAACAAGCAAAGTGACATTGACTGTGGCCAAGCTTGATCAGGCTAACCATCACTGGCAGTGAATTATTAAAATGTTCTTAAACGGATCGTCAGGTTAAATCGTGGCAGCATAGGGTTAGGGTTAGGGTTATATATATATATATATATATATATATATATATATATATATATATATATATATATATATATATATATAAAATGTGTTTCCTACCCTGTTCAATTATTATTGTGGTCATTCACAGGGTTAGTCTTTAAGACCGAAGCAACTTCCGGCCCATAGTTAATTTCTATGATTTATTTACAAAAACAAAGCAAGATTGGTGCGCCAAACATCCTAAGAAGTCATGTCTAGGAGGGGACTTGTGATCATCTGTTGATATCTGACAAAGATCTCACAGAAGGAATTCAATTTGTAAGATAGACAAAACAAAAGGGCATAAAAACAAATCGTCCTGCATTGCGAAATGGCATTTAATATCAAGGCTAACAGACATACAAGCCTTAATGACCCTTTGTGACGTGAATTGTGACATCTTGGAACAAAAGTTCACTGACGTCTTAAAAACGTCTTGCGATACTGATGGTACTTGTGCGCGCTTTGTGACAAGTAATTGATTCCCTAGTAGCTACTAGGTTAACAATAATACAATGCAGCCTGCTTTCCCCCCTGAGCTCTAACGGAATCATTTGAGTGATACCCGAAACCAAGCAGACACACGCACGCGCGCAAAAATGCGCATCGGGCCCCTTGTGGACGAGTATCCAAACATTCCGCTAGCATATAAGGGACAATGTGTAAACAGTGAACTGTACAGTGACTTCATTCATTCGTTGTTGTTTGTGTGCTGCATGCACTCTCATTATCAGCGCGCGAAAACAGCGCCGGGCATCAGGTTAAACAGGTACAGATTAATGATTGTTTGTCTGTCGAAGAGATGTGGTCGTGGCGAGGAAATTCCTTTGAACATTGTTGCCTTTGAACTTGTGTAATGGGGAACTTTTATTATTTCCTTTGCTGCAATAAAAACAAAGCTAATGTATATTAAAATATAATGTGTGCAGATCTTGTGTGCAGTTCACATTTAATGGACAGTTTAAAGAAGCGCGATAGAAAATATTTAGATTATTGCAGGTATTGCGTCACCCTAGCAACAGAAATCAAGCCAGTAAAAAGCTTGCTTTTACTCGCCGTTCTGGACGTTAATAATTTCACTACAATGGATTAAAATCTCAAAATTAATGGGTATGTATGTTTTGTCCTCAGCTCACCAAAGAAAAGGAACATGGAAAGCTCAATCCTCGTCCTGGGAAGGTGAGTCCCTCCACAAATTCTTTGATTGTCTACCTTGTACTCTGTGTGCAAGTCTACATTTCTAGATGACATTTGCTGACAGATCACATGTTGAAAATCAGCTGAAACCGAATTCCACCACCATTCAAAAACCTACCCTGGAATCTGTACCTTAACGTTCTCCTTTAAAGTCTTTAGAGGTTCATTTTCCCTCTGTTGTAAATCTCACGAGTACCATATTTTAATAGCTGGATAATTCTACATTAGCAAAGCTTTGACATATTACCATGGATTTGTCATTGTAGCAAAACTGTGATTACTTTTTGTGCAGATGTATATTTTTGACCGGCCCGGGATGTGTGGCCAGAGGATCGAATTGAGTAGTGATGTTGTTGACGCCACATCTTGGGAGCTGCAGGAGACCATCTCCATCCGGGTGGTCAGAGGAGGGTAGGAGACCGATTACACACTTCCAAGCAGAATTAAAAGAAGCCTCAAGTTCACTGCTCTACAAGTTATCTAAACACTAGAGATAGTTACCATGACATAGACCAGGGAACACGCGTCCATTTTTTCCCCTCATGCCGAATGCAAATTTCATCGTTGTTAAAATGCAAATCTCAAAGCTGAAAATAGAGTCATTGTTTCTCATTAAACCCTTATTTAAAGGTGTGCTCGGGTTTTGTCTCGACAATCCATCCACATGCCTTCAATAGTTAACACACCCACACGAATATTTAAGAAGCACATTGGCGGTTTAGACCTTTTACCCACAATGTGAGCACTGTGAGACCATGGTCACCTTTCAAGGTGTATTCGCCTCGATCGGTGCTTCTTAAACTTTTCTCAATTCAAGATTCAAGAATTTTATCGTCATATCCATAGTAATACCGCACTTCCCCGAGCGGACTACATTCCGTAATCGAGTAAATAATCAGGTAGGCAATCAAACTAAAACATAAAGATAGTGCAATGATCTACCCCTTGGGAAATATTTTTTTCAGTCAAGTGCCGAACCAAAACAGAAGGCTGAGCCATCCATGTCTGAGTTAATATACTTTGGAACTACATTTTAGCGGTATAAGGGTATTTTATCCATCCATCGATTTTCTAGGGCAGCTTATCCTCACAAGGGTTACAGGCTTGCTGGTGCCTATCCTGAACGACTGCGAGTAGTATGCAGGGGGAACCCCAAACTGCGTGCCAAAGACAAAAAAAAAAAAAAATGTGCGCACCCAATCACACCTAGTATGTCCAACACACCTGCCATGCATATTTTTGGAGTGTGGGAGGAAGCCAGAGTGCCTGGAGAGACTCCAAGCAGGCTCAGGGAGAACATGCAAACTCCAAACATTCAGCAATTCCAAAACATACTGTAGAATAGTGCCAGTAGAATAGAATGCCTTTGTCATTGTCGTTTGTCATTTTATACAACAAAATTGGTAGCGCTGCAGATAGCATGTTAATAATATGAACAATAAATCTAATATTAGATCAATTAAGAATACATAGAAAAGAATATCGATAAAAACTTCACAGGAGTGCATTTTTTATTTTGACTGTGTTCTTGTTTTGTGTTTGCAAAGTAGTCACTATACCACACTTTAGATATGAATTGCTTTATGTTCAAAGTCATTTGCTCTCAATTTGAAAAATAAATAAATAAATAAATACTTTTCCTGTTACGGCATTAGAAATCATGAATTAGATTACTGATACCAACAGAAATCCTCTTAGTATCTCACAAGTGCCTTCACATACCACAATTTGAGCACCGTTGTGCTAGCTCAAATAATTTCTGGAACTTGAACATAAAACTGACAGCTTCCCGCTTTTTTCTAGATGGGTGCTGTATGAGAAACGTAATTTTAAAGGAGAGAAGATCGCCCTGGATGAGGGTGATATCGAGATCACCTGCCCTTTCCAGCAAGCGGAGGCGGAGGGCGAGCAGAAGGTGAAGGGACAAAAAGCGGCTGAAGAAAAAAAGGATGAACAGAGCGGAGAAACAAGCGAACAACAGACTCAAGCGAAACCAGCCAAGAGGTTCATCATCGGATCTGTTCGAAGAGCAGTGAGGGTAAGGAACAGTCATCTCACCTCCTTTTTATTTTGTTCAGTGTACTGAACAAATTATACTAGAATTCCAATTTAAACTAGAATGTACTAGCGACATCTAGTGGTAGTAAGGTGCACCTCTTCACCAGAAAGCTGGGGAACAATATTTTAGCACTATTTATAATGTATTACAAAATCAGTTTGTTAAAATATTTTGGAGGAGTAGTTATTTTGAATATATTTGCAATGGTTGTAGAGTTGTGATTTAATTTAGCTTCTCATCTTCCAGGACTACAGTGTCCCTGAAATCAGCCTCTTCCCAGAGGAGAACGCTGAAGGTAAAAAGGTCATCTTCAGAGATACATCAGAGGATGCTAGAATTTTTGGATTCCCTATCAAGGCTAACTCCATCATCATTAATGCCGGGCTGTGAGTAATGAAAACATGCATTTTCTTGCACAGTGAAGAAAGTCACATGTCACAGCGTGATGATTTTAGTTCATGATTCTCCACAGGTGGCTCGTGTTTTCCAAACCATTTTTTGAGGGCTCGCCGCGTGTGTTGGAGGTGGGGGGATATTCCAATCCTGCATCTTGGGGTGTAGAACAGCCTTATGTGGGATCATTGCATCCACTCAAAGTAGTAAGTCACACGTACAAGTAAATCGACATTACGTACATCAAAAGTACTTTGATGTATGGGCGGTAAATAATTGTGCTGTTCTATTGTTTTTCTCCATAGGGAGAACCAAGAGTGGAAAACATAAGTGAACCAAAAGTAAGAAAGCTATGCACTGTATTCTGTATATTGCATCTGGTCATTTATGTTAGAAAGATTAACTAAGATATTGGAAAAACGGTATTACTGCATGGTTTTATATTTTAATTTGAAATAGAAGGTGAAGGGTGAATGGCTTGCAATTGAAGCTCTGAAAACAGAACAGCATTATTGGATATCAATTCAAATTTCATAGCATTCAAAAAGAAACAACTATTAATACAGTTCTATTGAATTCCAGTGGCAGGTGAACTCTGCAAACTTTGCAACTAAATTTAGAGGAGAGTCACTGGCACAAAGGTAGACAAAGATTGGTGAAAAAAAATGCCTTTAGTGATGAGTCAGCTTTGGTAAGTTTTTTCAATAGTTTAAAAAAAAAATTGAGAGACTTTATGACCCGAGTGGACAGTCAGCGGGGTGCCTTCATGTACTCTGTGGAGGAATGTGAGTCCTGCTTTGAAGTGAGCGGGAGACGGGTGAGGTAGATGATGATGGGAAGGGGTCCCGGTACAGAGCCTTGGGGCACACCTGATATGAAGAAACATAGCTGATTGAGCTGAATGTAGTCTTTTTTTTTAAATTTTGAATATGAGCTGTTAAACACATCTATAGAGGGGAAAACATCTAAATCTCAGGTTATGTAATTTGTGACAGGAAAATATTAAGTTCTCTGCTAAGTTTGCAACTAAATTTAGATGTCACTGGCAAAAAGGCAGACTAAGATTGATGGGAAAAAATGTCAATAGTTATATTGTACTGGAAAAAAGTGTAATAAAAGGATCAACCGTTTTTGAAACAATGACTATTTAGTTGAGGATTTTATATTAATTCCAATAGACACAGAAAAAGAAACATATGCATGGTCAATATGACATGAGCTTCACCAAACAATAACCTTATGTTCTTCATCTACAGATTGAGATTTTCGAAAGATCGTATTTCACTGGCAAATCAAGGATTCTCACCACGAGCATGAAAGACTTTATGACCCGCATGGACAGGCAGCAGGGTGCCTTCATGTACTCTGTGGGCTCCCTGAAAGTGCACGGAGGAATGTGAGCGCTGCCTTGAAATGTTTGTTATCGCTAAATATGTTTTGTTTGTCTTTAACATGTGCGCCTCTTTTTGATGTAGTTGGGTGGGTTATGAGAAGGAAGGATTTAGAGGCCATCAGTATCTGCTGGAGGAGGGCGAGTACCACGACTGGAGGGTGTGGGGAGGCTCCAACTCTGAGCTGCGCTCCGTTAGGGTCCTACAAGCTGTAAGTTGGAAGGGATGCTTATTTTTGACTTCCATTTTTTCATAAACAGCATAAATTGCAAATATGCTAAACCAGCGGTTCTCAAAAGTGTAGTTAGCGTGCCGCAGGAAGAATCACGGGAATAAATGCAATTTTCAGCATGCAAAACAAAATTGGAGACGTTGAAACAAAGCTATGCCTATTTCGACTTTGTTTTTAATCCAAGTTGTGTAACTTGTAATCAGTATAATGCATTTTCATTTCATTTTTAAGACCTGTTTACACATACTAAGGCAAATAATTTTGTTTATTTAGAAGAGTATTTTTTTTCATTTAATATATTTAAGTACATTTGTACCATTTAAACTGTGCTTTCGATAATATAGAGGAACAAAAGCTTTGCATCATTTTTAATGATTGTATGAAGTCAAATTAGTATTCTTTGCAGTGATGCTTGAGTGTTTGGGAAGCACTACTGTACATTAAAAATAAAACACACACAATTACAACAATGCCAGCCCATGTAAATTATTACTTTCTACAGTCCTTAAACAAAGAGCAACAATCACACCTTAATGCTTACCGCTAATGATAGTTTATATTGATCATATTGTTTAATAGGTCCTATTGCCTTACATGTTGTATAGTCTCGCCGTTAGTAACAATAAATAAATGTTATTAGTGTCACCTGATGGCCGATAACGGTATTACAGTAAATGCTGTATGCAACAATAAATAAATGTTATCAGCGCCATCTAGCGGCCGATAAACAAAAGTGAAGGCAATGATTCTGTTTAGTCAGGCAAGGCCTGGAAAAATATGGCTTTGCTGCAATGTTAACAATCTATAAGCAAATAGAAACCTTTTGATTTGGGTGTCAATTACTTACAGATTTTTGCCGTTTGCTACAGGGCTCAATCGATAGCGTCTGATTCATCGATATTTCTTTTCTGCTTTTGTAGGACTTGAGCGACCCCTTAATGGTGATGTTTGAGCAGCCGGAGGAAGAGGAGGGCGCCGTTCAGCAAGAGGAAAACACCTTCGAGGTGACGGAAGCTATTCCAGATGTTGAGCTTTTTGACTACAAGATCAACACCCGTTCCATCCAAGTGTTCAGTGGAATGTGAGTCAAAAATAAAATGATTCTGCCGACGATGTAGAATAAATGTAAATTGGTGATTAAATGTTTGACTTGCCAGATGGATTGCCTACTCCCACGTGGACTTCTCTGGTAATCAGTACATCCTGGAGAAAGGCTTTTATAGTAATTGCGGCGATTGGGGGTCCCGTGATACTCGCATCTGCTCTGTGCAGCCAGTTCGTTTGGTGAGGCCTCAGAAATGATGAAAAATATTTTTCATTCATTTTATTTTTTTAGGTAAATGTATTCCGGTAATGATGAATTTTATTTGTTTGGCTTTTAGGCGCCAACAGATGGTAACAGGACCAGAAATGAAGTGAGTATTTTAGTATTTCAACGTGTTTATGAATACCTCCGCACTCATCATATTAAATCATCCTTTTTTTTTTTTTCCAGATATTGTTGTACTCAGAGCCGGAATACAAAGGAAAGTGCCTTATCTTTAACTATAAGCAGGATTCCGTAACGGAAGAATTCCAGACCAAGTCCTGCAGAGTTGTCGGAGGAAGGTGAGAACTCTTCAGGGGACAAATACGAGTTAGTAGAAAATCTCCGTGATGCCTAACATTAACTTTGTCTCTTTTGAAGCTGGGTCCTCTATGAGAATAAAGACTTTTCAGGGACCATGTATGTCTTATCAGAAGGTGGCTATCGCACATTAATAAGCATGGGCTGCGCACCGGACACCTTCATTCGCTCCGTCAAGGCTGTGCCAATGGTCGGTTAAGTTTACACACAAATGATTTGAGATTTTGTCTGGTGGCTCTCAAGCTGATATATATTTCTTTGGGCAGAGTTTCTCGGTTCCGTCCATCTCATTGTTTGGACTGGAAGGTTTGGAGGGAAGGGAGATCGCAGCGGAGTCTGAGCTTGTCAACATGTTGGCCGAGGGCTTCAATGACCACATTCTTTCAGTCAGAGTCAACAGTGGCTGGTAAGAACCAGTCAGTGTGTGTGTGTGTGTGTGTGTGTTTGTGTGTTTGAGGATAGGCGCAGTCATAAAACATTCTAAAAAAAATGTAAGGATAAAAAATGAACCCAATTTTTGTCCAATATTTGGGTCAATTCGACCCAGCGTTCTAGGTTTATATAAAAACACAATTTTTCAGGGTTGTTTTGTGCAAAACAAACCAGAGAGTTGAGTCAAATCGACCCAAATATCCGATCGGACATTTTTTGAAATTTAATTGTTATTTTTGGAGTGTACATTTTAGGGAAATTTGTTTTGTTACTTTTTGAAGTCCATTACGTTAGAGGTGAAATGATCAACAGATGGTGTGGATGGTGAGACAGATTTGAAGAGAGGTAAAAGCTGGGTGTCATCCTTGAAACAATGAAAGAGAATATTAAAAAAGTGGAAAATGGGTGGGACGGGAGAAGTAGATGATGATGATGAGATGGGCCCCAAGACAGAGCCTTGGGGCACACCTCACATGAAGAAACTTAGCCGACTGACCTGAATATAGTCCTTTACTATTTAACCGACTAACTTCTGCTAACCCCAACATTTTGTTTTTCTTTTTTCAGCTGGGTGTTATTTGAGTTTGGAAACTATAGGGGGCGTCAGTTCCTTTTGGAGCCTATGGAAATCACTAACTGGCCCAAGTTCAGCTCTGTGCAATCTGTTGGCTCAATGTATCCAGTCAGACAGGTCTGTCAACAATCCTCATTATAGTTACACGCAACATTTTGGCCGTCACACTCGAGCATGTATTTCTGTTATTCATATTCATAGAAAGCTTATCATTGCATGCTTAAATTGATTCTAAAACAGTTTTGCTTGGGCTTTTTAACAAACAAAATATCTCCTCGAGGTAATTATGGTACAATGCTGTGATATTTTGCAGAAACGGCACTTTTTCCGCATCAGAAATGCAGATAGCCATTACCTCATGTCCATCCAAGGTGGAGTGGAGGAGATGAAGTCCGGACGAGTGGTGGCCACACCGGAGGCGGAGCCGATGAGTGACATCTGGTTCTATCAGGATGGGCTCATCAAGAATAAGGTAATGAGTTGAAAACATAAATTGATAGCATGATGCTGTTCTGTTTGCGACTTCTTTTTCAGCATTTTTTTTTGCGTTTTATTTAGCTCTCGCCAGTCATGAGCCTTCAAGTGATGGGCAATGTTGAGCCAGGAGCCAAATTGGTTTTATGGAACGAGACCCGACAACCGTCGCAGACGTGGATGGCCCAGATGAGAGGACGAATCAGCAGCATTACGTTCCCTGGAATGGTCATCGATATCAAAGGTCAACACATCAAATAAAATAATTTTGCTCACTTTTCACTGTACTGTACAAATATATGACAGAATATTGAAAGGTGTATTCATGGTAACACTAGCATAGCATCTTTTCGAATTGTGTTTTCTTTTTTTTCAGGCGGTCAAAGCTACGACAAGGACCACGTGGTGATTCTGCCGGAAAGTGACGAAAGACTAAGCCAACAGTGGGAAATTGTGCTCATCAACTAAGCAATAGGAAATATCGCTCACACGGCAAAGCTTCCTATCACATGATCAGACTATCACCCGAAATTCCGAGAACCAAGAGCAGTCACTTGCACAGCTGCTGTATTAATTTACTCAAAGCCCGTTGTGTTTATCCGATATCTCCCCAAAGAATATTCTGCAGTATATTTGTGTTATGTAGTACACAGAGTATGGGAAGAAGTATTCACACATAGCTTGTGGGGGTAAAAGTTTGGCCAATCCGACTGTATGATGTTACGTTTTTGATGCCTGCAGTTTACAATCGCACACTCCGCAAATGATATTTTTTATGTATAAAGTCAACGCATGCTTAAAATGGACAGTTGATGAATAAAGCCAAAGAATGTATGCTATGCAAAATATTTTAAAGCTATTTTTATATTGCATCAAATATTTTATGGTGTTCCTCATCTCAGTGTGTCTGAGTGGGATGTGTATGTCTGTTTCTAGTATTATTTGTGAAATTGCAATAGAGACATATATATGTAGAGATAAATGATATCTACGTCAACGCAATGTTGTTTGATACTAAAGTCATAATATATAAAGGAGGGTGTGGTTTTAAAATGCTAATAAAATCTAAACTGAATACTTGTGGTCATTGCACAAACACACACGTATCGATAGATGGATGGGAGAGAAGACCGATTTTAACTAGCTAGCTATCTGCTACGTAGCTAGCTTCCTGCTACCTAGCTAGTTTCCGAGCTAGCTATCCTCTACCTAGCAAGCGATCCAGTGAGAGCGAGTTAGCATGATAGATCAATAGATATTCAGTATATTAGCTCGCTAGCAACCTAACTGCTACCTACCAAGATAGATAGATTGACATCCTCCGTTTTGAAGATTGTATTTCCCCTGCAGTTCTTTAAATATTTGCTTTAGCTAGCCTCCCCACCCTGCACCTAATCCATTTGTATAGTTTTTGTCCTTAATGCTGCATTTTTCTAATCAGTCGAAATGCTTTTATCATTTATAACTAAGTATAGAAAAATGGAAAACTTAAAAAAAAATGTATGCATTAATTTGTCAGGTTGAAGAGCAACGTAATGATCTTGGGAAAGAATCTGGCTGGAGTCTGCTTTGTTTGTTATAACCACAAAGGTGTCAGGTTGCTTTTCTGCCTTTGCAGGTGTAGAGGGAGTCTGGACCGGTACGATCGGAAGTCCCTAATAATGAGGAGCTTCTATGGTTTCATATGACTATATGAGGATTCAAGTAGAGTTTTGTTATTCAGCCTGTGCAGACAAAACACCCCAAAAGACATGTGTTGTTTTCATCTGCAGACGAATTCATTATGTGACCAGGTTTTTATCCCAAATCAATATATACTTCACATTTAATAATAATTGTAAACATAGCTCAATTGTCTTCGAAATAGTACAGAACTATAATGTTGTTCTGGTTGGCTAGAACAGTGTGGGAGGTGGCGCAGGGTGCGCCAAGGCTGATAGCTTACGGTTGTTAAAAAAAAAAAAAAAAAGAAAAAAAAGGAGACAGAAAAGAAAAAAGCTGTCCACTTTTGCACAGCACTGCAACAAACTGGGATTTTATCGCCGGTAGATTGTAAAATAAACCTGTTTCCCAACTTGTGTTTACTTCACACTGCTGTTAAGTTTTTGTAGGTTAATTTACCTCCATTTATTTTTTCCAAGTAATTGAAGACAGCAATGGACCGGGAGTACTATAAGTCCCATGTAAGTACACATTGACCTTTCTTCTTTTAGTCATATCCTATGCTTCACATTTTACTCCATGTGTTTGTGTGTGTTTTTTTTAACTTGTTTACCCTGCAGTGCTGAAATGAACACCATGTTAAACAATAAATTGTATTAGACAACAAATTCCATACCTGGTTATATCATCCATTCCATTTTAATCTAATAATGTTTATGATAACATCCAGAATTCATGTTCTGATGTTTGTTTCTCATGTAGACAATGTGTTGGGGTACTCTTGGAACCGTGCGACCTTTC
The DNA here is from genome assembly GCF_059441005.1 of Hippichthys cyanospilos. Taxonomy (NCBI): domain Eukaryota; kingdom Metazoa; phylum Chordata; class Actinopteri; order Syngnathiformes; family Syngnathidae; genus Hippichthys; species Hippichthys cyanospilos. The sequence goes on along the minus strand of NC_142389.1, from coordinate 6,735,810 downwards.
TCTGGTTTCCACCCACAAAAAGATGTGATACAGATCCATGAAGCACTGGCAAAGAAAGGTAATCCTACACTGGACATTTCTATTGAATCCTCTGGGAGTCTTACGTATTTCTTTTTGTTCATTTGCCTCCAAAAGTTCCAACCCTAACTTGTTGTCCCCGCAGACGCAGCTACTCTTGTGAGAATCCTAACAAATCGCAACAATGCTCAAAGACAGGACGTTGCCAAAATGTATAAAGAGACAACAGGACAGGTAAAGAATATATAAGTAAATCCTAACAACATACCAGAGATGGCGTTCGCTCATCGTAACTTCTAAGTATTTGCTGATCAAACTTCATGTAAATGTCTTTCTTACACACCTTTGTTTAGAAAGGAGGTTTGACACGCAAAACGCCTCTCGGTCAACTTCAGCAGGTCATCAAATGTGTGTTGCTTGTGAGAAGCTAACACTGTAGTCCTTAAAAGCGTTTGTCGATGTTGTGATGTGCTTGATAGATTTTTATTTTAAACAAGAAAGTAGCCTTTATCTAGTATTGACCACAGATATTGTTGTGGTGTACCACAAGGGTCAAGTTTAAGTCCCACTCACTTTTTTTGACATTGAGTCAAATAGTCAACATCTTAATCTGTTAGACGGGCAAGATGATCTGATCATCAATATCAGGACTTGGATCCAACAGACCCTTGTAAAAATTTAACTCATTCAATCCCAAAGACATATTTGTACATTTGCAAGAGTCTAGTAATTCAATCTCAAGTACTTACAGTATTTATAGTTTTTCCAATTTCCAGTCTTTGGCGAAACAAGGGTTTTAAAATATCTGGTACAAAAAAAAAAAAAAAAATATATATATATATATATATATATATATATATATATATATATATATATATATATATATATATATATATATATATATATATATATATATATATATATATATATATATATATATTACCCTTTAATCCCTTAAGTGATTCCTTAAGTACTTAATAACCAAACATCATTAATTCATATTTATGACTGAACAATGACTTAATTCATTCATGACCAGCCAGTTTTATACATATGTTTAGCCAGATAATTGAAAATCTTTGAAAAAAAAAATATGTGCACCTAGGATTGAATGTCTGGACTTTTAAAAAGAAATATTCAGAAAGATGAATGAGTTAATAACTCACTTCTCAAAACGTAACACATATCTGATTTAAACTCTTATCCTCGACTCAATTCATGTTTAGATTTAATAGTTTCTTTCACCCCTTGCTTTCTTTGATACAGGACCTGATAGCTGTCTTAAAAAAAGTTCTGTCTGGTGATCTGGAGGCTCTCATGCTGGAAGTGATGATGCCTCCTCTCCATCATCAAGCTTATCGCCTACATCAAGCCATGGCTGTGTGTGCTTTTATTATGCCGATCTTCCAAATGTATATGCCATTGTTTTTCTAATCCTGGGGACAATACATTGTTCAGGGTTTAGGTACGGATGAGGAAACACTACTGGAGATTCTATGTGTAAAATCAAGCAAGGAGCTCCGGGATATCAGTGCCGCGTATAAAGAAAGTAAGTATACAAGCCTTGCTTTTTTTTGTGGGTTGTAGCTATTATCTAAATCAGTTACTTCACATCTGCTTCATTTATTTTTTCAGTGTATAAAAAGGACTTGGAGAAGGAAGCAAGAGGAGAAACCAGTGGAGACTTTGCTAAGCTCATAGTAGCTCTGATGAATGTAATTTGGTTGCTTGTGTCTTTTTTTCATATTAATTGAAGATAAACACAAAGACATGCTAGCAGTAAATACCAAAACAAATTATTATGAATTAAATGTCAATCACAATAATGTTTATTTTGCTTCTCTTCCATTAGAAAGAAGAAGTTGCAGGTTGTGTTCAAGGGGACATTGAGGTACAAAGCGTATTTCACTAAATATATTGCGGCATCTTTATGGTTCAAACTGCAATTAGCCTGCAGTCAATGTAATAATCGTCAGTTTGCAGCTGACTTTATCAGATATCACTTGATCAGTCAATGTAATAATCGTCAGTTTGCAGCTGACTTTATCAGAGATTTATTTTTAGCTCCTCCCTGTTGTAGTCCAGGTTTCATGTCTTGCTGATGAGATACTGGGATACGTTTCAAGCAACCAATGAATGTGGGCCAAATTTGCATATTTTTTCTAATTGGCTCTTGGCCAGGAAATGCAAGATAGAAGTTTTTTTAATCCCCTAATTTAAGATGATTTTTATTCAAACTAACCGCAGCAATACTTTTTTTCACTTGTAGTGTATGTGACAGGTGAAATTTAGACACATGTTGATGAAACCGTCTTCTATACTGTAGTTGTCGGGCAGGCAGTTGTAAATGAGAACTGACATTTTACATTTCAGAGTCTTGTAAAGCATGATAATGCCATCTAGTGAACGTGGATGTTAATTGCACTCTCGTCTCCTGTATTAAACAATATGGTGTGGGTATTATAACTGAGGGTTAAACCCCTTAGCTGACTTTGTTTTTGTGTTACACTTACATTAGTGTTGTGTTTCAACATGGTGTTAACTTTAAGTTTAGATAATAAAACAGAAAAAAGAATTAGTATGAGTGCAGACAGAGGTAGACCAGTGCCTGACGAATGACGGACCCGAAAAAAATGTCAAATGTCACCCCCTAGTGGAGGGCAGAATGTTCGGCAACAATACACCAATGGACTGACTGACCGACAATTATGATTTCGTCTGGCTTTAAAAAATAAAAAAAACGATGACGGAGAGGCTCTGATGAATGACAAATGTCGGACCAGCAAAAAAAAAAAATGTAAGTTGTCTACCTCTGTAAACAATAATATTTACTTCTGACATCAGTGGGAAATAGGAACCAGGCCGACCCAGAAATAGTCAAACTAAGTGATGTCTATTGAAATGCATTGAGAGGAAACAAATACTTTTTTATTCAATATACATTTTCAAATGAATCGGCTGGTTCATTGGTATTGGCATCGGCCTCAGAATTCTATATCTAATCTAGCCAAGCTTCCTCATTTGTCAAACAAAGCTAATTTTGTTATTACAATTCCTCACAGTCCCTGACCGCATCACTAAGTGAGAAAAAAGCTGACGCGGCTCCTTGGATTGATATTCTCACCTCGAGAGATTCAAATCACCTGAAAAAAGGTGAGGTACAAAATGTAAACAGATGCCTTTTGTTTTGTCATCACAAAACGTAGTTGTCAAGTATGTTACGCTGACTTTGCCTTTCCGATAGTTTTGATGGGACTGGAGCGAGAGAGTGGACAGATGGTGATTCCATTGCTGGAGAAAAGATTTTCTGGGGATATTCGTCTGGGTTTAAGTGTTTTAGGTAATTGTTTTAGTTGTGCGTGGTATGTAATGAGTGGAGGTGTGAATATTGTGCCATGGCTATTGTTATCTGTGTCATAACAGTGGAGTGCATTCAAAATCCTGACGTGTACCTCGCCAAAAGATTAACCGCCATGAAGGTAAGATGGTAAAATTGTAAACTTTTAAAGGCATTCCAGAAACATGTCTTTTGAGTGTATATACAAAGAATTAAAAAAAAAAAATCTACATATTTTATATACTCTATTTGAAGCTAGGGGTTCTGGTACTTCAAAGACCAGATTAATTGTAAACAAGCTATCCAATTGTTGACAATAATGCAACATTGTTTTTGTGGAAAAGGCAGCAAAATCTACCCATTTTTATCCAGCTCAGGGGGCGGCCATTTTGCCTCTTGCTGTCATCTAAGAATGGCATCACGATCACTCAGGGTTCAAGTAACAACCAATCACGACTCACCTTGTGAATGTCGCATGATTGAACCCAGAAAATTTGAGCCTTGATTGTTACTTCAACCCTGCGCGACTGTAATGTTAATTTCAGTCAACAAGTGGAAAAATGAAATGGATAAATGGATATTTCTTTTATTTGTTTGTTTTATTATTTTTGGCTCTTTAATTCATATTCCACATGTGCAATTTTAAAAGCTATGGTATACTGGTGAGGGTGCATAGAACAAATGGTAAAGACAATTTTGAGGTGGACGTCCCCTTTAAATGTACATAAACCACACATCTAGCTTGTGGTGTACTGCAAGGATCAAGTTTAAGTCCCATTTCCATTTTTATTTGAATTCTTCCTGCACATTCAACATTCTTTAGAAACTTCATTCTTCAAAACTAATAAATTAAATGTTTACAGCTCTGTTTACAGCGTCATAATTGTCAATATATAATATCTCCTTCTTATAGGCAGACATAGTGCACGGGATCATGGTGTCCCACAGCGAGGAAGATCTCCTTTGTATTAGAGTGGCGTTCCTTAAACTGACAGGCACTTCTCTATACACAGCCCTGCAGGTGAGTAACCACCCAGTATGAAGAAAAAGACAATCGGTTAACAATGAACTAAGGAAGCCTCAGGTTGACATTATGACAAACTGATAGGCAGAAACTGAAGAAGGATGGTCCCAAAAGGACAAATGACATAACACGAGGACAATGAATGTGAAAGTGTATTCCAAACTCTTTGTTGAACGTGCTAAATGTCTCGTGAATATTATTTTTTCTTGCATTTTAACAAGCATTCCATTTCCCTCCTCCCAACAGAAATATTTCAAGGGGTATCATTTGGAAGCTCTACTGGCCATTTGTCGATCGGAAGATTAAAGTGAAGCAATAACAAAGACTTGATGGTCACATAGAATTGATGCTTCTAATGTGAGTGATGTATGGGATTATGATTGTTTAAATGTCTTCTGAAGTTATGAGCCACTGAATCTAGAGTGAATCATTTCATGTGTGCTTGACCATGTGTTTTGAAACATTTTAATCTATATGATATGATAATGTTTAAAATCTGTAGATTTGCCTTGACTACACATTAAACTAATATATTCATTCATTTCCCGCAATTTGATTTTTTTTGATAAGGCTACATGCGGCTAAATCCTTCATCGTTTCTACATAAGAACTCACTCTGCCAAATGTAATATTTAAATATATATATATATATATATATATATATATATATATATATATATATATATATATATATATATATATATATATATATATATATTTTTTTTTTTTTTTTTTTTTTTTAATCATATGAGTTTTGCATTTTTGTTGATTTTTTTTTTGCTGTAGTCATAAAAAAAATATGAAAAAATATTAAAGATGTAAATCCATAAAAAAACACAACTTCTAAAATATTTTAGAAATTCTGCTTGACATTATAACAGACAAAAAGTTGAAACAAGTGAAAAAATGAACAGGCAATGAACTGTAAAATTGATTCATAAAAGTGCTAAATCCGGGCGGATTGAGCAATTTGTTCACGAGCAGACAACATTGAGACCAAGTGTGACGGCGAGTAACAGCAGTGATTCTGCTGCTCTGTTTCCTCTGCTGGGTGTTGTCCGGACGGGCGTCGCGGTCGAAGGCTTCGTCGTCGTCGTGGTGGAGGTGGTGACGGGAGCCGTCTCGGTCGACGTCACGGAGGTGGTGACGGGAGCCGTCTCGGTCGATGTCACGGAGGTGGTGACGGGAATAGTTTGGGTCGTCGCCGTGGAGGTCCCGGTCACGGCCCTGGTGGTTGTCGCTGTGCCAGTAGGAGAAACGTTCGGACTGGTGTTAGTCATGCCAGGGAGTCGCGTGGTGGTGGAGGTCATCGTTCCAGCAACGGCGGGGGACCCCGTCATGCTGTTATCGGTTGTTGCGGATGTTCTGGTTGTGCTAGCGGCGCCTGGCATTGGGGTGCTTCCTTGAGTCTGTTCAACAAGGAAGACATGTTAGTTCAACACCTCGATGACTTTTTGAGGCACGATTGTATCGTTTCTTCAGTTTTCAGCTCGTAGTAATATTTTAACCATCACACATGCAAGAGAAGTGAGACGAAGCACAAAAAAATATATATTTCGCTGCACTGGTGAACACATTATGCAGACTAAAGAAAAATAACAAGGAACAATATATTTAAAAAGCATTAAAAAAAAAACGAGATCCTACAAGATGACACTTTTTAAATAGTAAATCAAGTGGTGCCCGCGTTCCATGTAGAAATATTGTTGCATTAGTTTCCAATTAGTATTCAATTAGTATTGTAATCCTCCTGTCGTGTTTGTCTGTTACCAATAGTTTTCTTGAGCCAAAAGGAGCTAGACTAATTTAATTTATGCCAAAAAATGCATTAACCTATGAAAGATTATTACATTTACTTCGTAATATATTTTAGGGATTTTTTAATGTCATTTTTCTTGTGACTATTTGTTATGATTTTTATTGTATTTTTTCCTCTATTTTGAAACTAATATTTTGTTATTTTTTTACTTTTTGAGAAGTTTTTTTTTCTATTTTGGCCAATATTTTTTTCACAGTTTTTTTTTCTGTTTTTGTAGCTTTTTTTCTGTTTTTTTTAAATATTTTTTTCCAAGGTCCAGATTTTCTCATGTTTATTTCCAAAGATTTTAAAATAAAATGGAAAAATATTTCATGAAACAGAAAAGAATGATTATTTAACAACAAAACTACACCAAAGCCCCCTCCAAAAAACTCTTGCATAAAAACTCAATTTTTTTTCACTGTTTTTTCCGCTTTTGTATCCTTTTTTTCTGGTTCTAAAATATTTTTCTGAGGTACATATTTCCTCATATTTTTTTTAAGTTTTAAAAAAATAATCCTGTTTTTCAGAAGAAAATGAAAATAAAATGGAAAAATATTTCATGATACAGAAAAATGATTATTTAACAACCAAACTAAAACAAAGCCCCCTCCAAAAATCTCTTGCATAAAAACTCAATTTTTTTTCACTGTTTTTTCTGCTTTTGTATCCTTTTTTTCTGGTTCTAAAATATTTTTCTGAGGTACAAATTTCCTCATATTTTTTTTAAGTTTTAAAAAAATAATCCTGTTTTTCAGAAGAAAACAAAAATAAAATGGAAAAATATTTCATGAAACAGAAAAGAATGATTATTTAACAACCAAACTAAAACAAAGCCCCCTCCAAAAAACGATTTTTCCCCCCCTAAAAATCACTGCAATTTACTTCCAGCATGTTTCCATATTTTTTTTTAAACAAAGGAGAGAGCCCAGCAGAATAGATTTAGGCCTATTTTTTTTTTTTTAAATATGTGTTTGGCCCATTTTGACATAAAACGTCCAATTTTATTGATTACAAATACACAACATTTGTATTTAAAATAAAAAAGTTTTACCCTTGCCGTTGCCAGGAGTCCCAAAATGCAAAGTCCCCCCACCAAATTCATCATGATGTCAAATTGCGAAATGCTCCTAAAACGATCACTTCAGAGGGAGGCCAAATTCGTCTTTAGTACTTCCACGGGCTGTCCGTCCCTGTGTGTCTGTTCTTCTTTTATACGAGAGTGTCATCAATCTTTCGGGTGGGTAGGAGTCAGGTTATGGCTCCCTTTTATGCTCTGACCTTGATTCCAGGAAGTTGTGTGAAGAGGATCATGTTAATCAAATATTGCTTTTGACATTTTTACTATCGTAAGTAAAACACACCATAAACTCAGTTAAAAGTCTGCTAACCATACACATTTACAGGACATTGTCTTTTTTTTCCAGCATCTCAAAGCAAGTGTTACAAACATCCATTCCTCTGTGTGTGTGTGTGTGTGTGTGTGTGTGTTTTTTTCAAAGCGTATATAGAATTATCTTCCCTATTCGTGCCGAGTTAATTTTAAATGTCCTGGCTGTTTCCTCTTGTTCTATGTCATGTGTCAAGGCAGACTTGTTGAACAAAGGAAGTTGTTAGATTATTCATAAAAAGAGCAAAAAAAAATTGTACAGTGGATAATTGACAGACTGCTTGGATTTTTTTTTTGGAGTTAGTGTTAGCCTCAAGCCCAGTTTTTATGAAGTAACCTCTTTGAAAAAATGTAAAGTGAACCAAAATAAGTCAAATAAGTAACCATGTTTTGGCAGTTTGCTAATGACCTTGCGGGCACTGCCAGTAAATTGTGATTATGATGCCAAAACTGAACTTAATGTTAAATCAAGCTCAACGTTTTGCGTCACTTGGTGCAACCAGGTGAGGTGATTGAGAAAAGATTTTTTGGACCGCTTGGAGGAAATTTAGGGTTCGGCGTCTTAAACGTTCACGTCAGTAGCGGACACTTTGGGCTGGGAATACTTGCATTCTGGTCATATTTATTTGATTTGTGTTGGATGCCCCCCCCCCCCCCCCCCCACACACACACACACACACTCCATGTGTTGCTTCTCTTTACGTCTGTTCGTGACAAAGAACAATGGACTGCTGAAAATCCCCTCTTGTTGGTTCTGTTTGGTCAAAAACCAGAAGTGGTGTCAACAAATATGTATTTTTGTCCCTTCTAAAAGCCTATTCTGATAAATCTATCTTGAATGTCTTGTTTTTGTTTAATATGGCCCTAATGCTGCTTTGTCGTTTGTCACTGTCAAATTGTTTTAGAATTGTTCTGTGTTAATTTAATATCCGTGATATTTCCATTGCTTTTAATTGACGTAAATGACAACATTTGACATCATCGTGCATGATGTGATTCAAATGCAACATTTTTTTTTTATACTACCAGCTGACTCACTTTTATCATTTACTTATTCAGAATTCTTTTCCGCTTCCTTGAAGAAATATTTTTGCCACAGTGTTTTACAATCTCGGGGATTCAATTTTATGAGGTCATATCAGCGATCTGCTGAGAGATGACATCATAATGTGTCAGTGGGAACAAACAACAGTTTCTATCTTGAAATTTTCTCTCATTTGATGCTCTTTGTATGCTGATTAAATTTGTTTACATGCTTCTCGTGCTCGAGTTGGTCGGGATAGGAAAACAAAGCTCAATCACACCCTGAAGCGGACAAAGAAGACATGAAAATGGAGGAGCATGTGAGAGTTGAAAGATAAATGTAGCTTTTAAAAACGCCTTTGTTAGAGGTAGAGTGACATGTATTCTTTGTAAGCGGGAGTTTGATTACCAGAGACGTTTAGCCTACAACATAAACATAAAGACACGCAGCTGCAATTGCAGCCACAGCTAACGATAGCAACAAAGACGCTAATGTTACAATATTATTTTTAAATGACGACAAAACGGAAGACGAGTTTCTCAGAGTGTCGCAAACTCAAACGCGACAAGGAATCAAAGAACAATCAGTCTTGTTCTTCAAAGATATACTCTACTCAATGGAGATGAGTTACAGGTGTGCAGCAGGAGACTCCGCCCTCCCAGGTAACAAACACGGACTCTGCAACCAGAGAGAAAATGACCACCAGAGGACCACCAAGAGGCAGACATGCAACACCACGTGTAGTAAGGCTTTTTTTTTTCCCGCCAGGGACATTGACAGCCCTAATGTGTATATATATATATATATATATATATATATATATATATATATATATATATATATATATATATATTAATGAGGATTATAGTACAAAAATTGACTGTATATAAGGCTTTTAAACAAAAAAAAAAATTACAGTTAGTCATTTTATGTTTGCAAGAAAAAAAGTATGTATGGGAAGGCTATTTCTCATTTAATGTGAAAAAAAAGCTTTTTAGTTGAAAAAAAATGACCATTTACCGTTTACTAAGGCTTGTTTTTAGAAATCACAAAAACCAGTGTAAATGTATTTATAGACAAAAGCAAATCAATAATTTGTAATATCATAAGGTTTAAACATCCATAGATTTGGCACTTTCCACTACACTTTAAATTCCTTAATGTAATAATCAATTATAATAATCCATTTTGCATTTTTGTTGCTTTTTAAACCTGTAGTGGTCAAATTACAAAAAAACGTGGAGGGGTCCATCAGATTCAAACATTTAACAAGTAAATGAATAGAAAAACCACTTCTAAAATATTATATTATGGACATCTTTTTTGACATTGTGACACACAAAAGGAGGCGGAAAAAAAATCACTCAATTATTTTCATTTGTGCTTTCCTGAGGAGGAAAACAACAAAGTGTACCGTTTTTTCCGCACTATAAGGAGCACCTAAAAGCCTTAATTTTTTTAAATGGCTGATGGTGCGCCTTATAATCTGGTGCGTCCTATATATGGATGAATATTGAGATTGGGATTCGTAGATGGGGAATGAAGTGATAAAGTAAACTTGACGTGTTTCTTTTGTGTGTTTAAAGTTGAACAAGATTGCTTGTATTGACATTGAGTTATTATGCTATTGAGAGTTTAGAATTATTGAGTTATTTTTCTAATTACTTTGAGTATTACTATATTGTGATTGCAAAAGTTTTAAAATATGTCATTAATTGAGGGTGCGCCTTATAATCCGGTGCGCCTTATTTATAGAAAAAGTTTTAAATATGTCATTAATTGAGGGTGCGCCTTATAATCCGGTGTGCCTTATAGTGCGGAAAATATGGTAATATTGATTTATAAAAGTCATTCAGGAATATTTAGCATCTTGTTCATGGGCAGACGACATTGAGAAGGAGTGAGACTCCGAGTAACAGCAGCGATTCTGCTACGCTGTTTCCTCCACAAGGTGTCGAGATTGAAGGTTTTATCGTTGTTGTGGTGGTGTTGGTAGCAGTCATCGTTGTTGCCCTGGAGGTCGTGCCAGAAGTCGAGTCGGTAGATTCCGTGGAGGTCGTGCCAGAAGCCAATTCGGTCGATTTCATGGCGGTCGTGCCAGATGTCAGTTCAGTTGTTTTCAAGGAGGTCGTGTCGGAAGCCGGTTCGGTAGTTTTTATGGAAGTCGTGCGAGAAGCCGGTTCAGTTGTTTTCACTGAGGTTGTGATGGAAACTGGTTCTGTAGTTTTTCTGGAAGTCGTGCTAGAAGCCGGTTTGGTTGTTTTCATGGAAGTTTTGCGAGAAGTCGGGTTGGTACTTTTAATGGAGGTTGTGCGAGAAGCCGGTTCAGTGGTCTTCACGGAGGTCATGCTAGAAGCCGGTTCTGTAGTTTTTATGGAAGTCGTACTAGAAGTCGGTTCGCTTGTTTTTATGGAAGTCATGCCAGAAGCCGGTTCGGTCGTTTTCATCGAGGTTGTGCCAGAAGCTGGATCGTTCGATTTCATGGTACTCGTGCCAGAAGCCGGTTTCGTAGTTTTCATGGAAGTCGTGCGAGAAGTCGCTGCTGTCATTTTTATGGAGGTCGTGCCAGAAGCAGGTTCGGTTGTTTTCATGGAGGTGCTGACAGAAGCTGCTTCGGTGGCACTGGTATCTGGCCTTGAGGTGCCCTGATGAAGACATGTTGGGTCAACGCCCTCATTACTACTGTTACCTTTCTTGAATGTTCAGCTCATGATAATATTTTAACCATTAGACATACAAGACAAAAGAGCCAAAGCACAAATGAAAAAAAATATGTATATCACAATGAAATGAATGACCAAAAAACAGAAACATGTATCCTCTTTTATATTCTACCCTTGTTTCAAAAACAGACATTAAGTTATGCACTTTGAAGGTCAAGCTACCTGGTTAACATATAATTATTAAAAAAATGTTGAGTAACACACTCAACAAATGCAATAAAATTCTAACCGGCATTGTAATTCTCCTGGTGTGATTGTTTGTTTCCCCCCCCTTTTTTTTCTTTTTTTTTTCTTTTTTTGGAGCCAAAAGGAGCCTATATAATTTATATATGCCAAGAAAATTGATAGCCTACTGATTAATATTGCATTCACTGGAGGGCGATGAAAATGTTATTGTCTAAACATTTGTAGTTTGATTAGAAATGAATTTAAACATAAATATAAATATATTACATAATAAATATTTTTAAATATAAGTCAGTAATTAGTAATATGATTTCATAGTAGGGCTTCAATGTTCTGTTCTTCAACAAAAGGGATTTTCCTTATTTTATGAAATATTTATGTTTTTTTTATTTTATACATTTTTTTTTCCTTCGTAAAGTTTATTTTACAACTTTTTTCTGTCTTTTTACAAATATTTTTTTAATATTTCTTCTCTTTTTTGGGGTATTTTTCTAATAATTCTAATAAATTTTTATAATAACTCTATTTACATCTTTTATGACTAATTGGAAAGATTTTTAAAAGAAAAAAAATATTGTTTTTCAGGAAAAAAAAAATCCCTATCCAAGAAAAAAGTGGGAAACTATTTCATGAAACAGAAAATGTTAATTATTAGAAACAACAAAGCTCCTCCAAAACAATTACTCAAAAAAAAAGGATTTTTATCCTAAACGAATGCAAATGCTTCCATAAATAACTAAATTCACATGTATATTTTTTAAAAAAAAAATTGATTCTAGTATGTGACAGAAGGGTTTGGCTTGCAATAACATACCAAAAATTAATTGGTTGTAATGTTCAAATCCAATAAACGTGTATATATTCCAAAAAGTTTTACCTTTGCAGATGCCAGGAGTCCCAAAAGGCAAAGTCCCCGAACCAAATTCATAATGATGTCAAAATGATAGACACCGGTGAGATGCTCCCAAAATGACGACTTCACAGGCTCTGACACGGACAGCTTACCTGTTCTTTATTTTATACAAAACATGTAATCGATCTTTTTGGGTGGGTAGGAGTCAATTTATGATTCACTCAGATGTCTTGACCTTGGTTCCAGGAAGTTGTGCTGGTCCTGTTTCTCAAATATCGCTTTTGACATTTGTACTTGAACACATCATACGCTCAGGAGCTTGAATTAGGTAAAACATAAGAAAATTGTTTTCCAGCACAATTGTATTTAGTTGAAACCAAAAATGACCTCAATTAGGATTCAAAAAACTGGATTAATTCACTGGATTAATATTAACTGTCCCGACTTTCCAAGGAAGTTGTGAGATTATTCATAAAGTGAGCAAAAGAAAAAAAAATGAATAGTGGATGATTGACAGACTGGTTTTAATATCATTTCCTTGTGCGAGACTAGATTTTATAAATTAGTGTTAGCCTCAAGTCAGTTTTCATAAATTGACCACTGGAGGTTTTGTTTTTTTGTACCAAAATAAATGATCAATACCGTACCACTTTTTGGAACTATGATATTGAATTTAATTGTACTCTAATCACGTTTTATTGATACTGTGAAAAAATTCGTTACAGTGATAATTTGAAGGGAGTGGAGGGAATACCAAAACTGACGGTGAATATTTACTTAATGTTAAATCAAGCTAAACGTTTTGTTTCACTTGGATGCTTCCATTGTTTAACTAGGAAAGCGATTGAGAACAGTTTTTCATTTGGAAGCAAATTAGGGTGCAGTTTAGGGTAACCAGTCACTTCATTAGTGGACACTCTGTTTTGTGAAATATCATTTTTTTCGTTTTTTGTTCAAATGTTTTCTGAGGTGTAAACTTTTTTTTTTATGAACAGCAAACAAATTTAACTAAAAGTTAAAAGTACTTTAGTGCCCAAATACACTCTCATATGAAACAACTAGCTTTAAATACCGTATTTTCCACTCTATAAGGTGCACCTAAAAGCCTTAATAAAAAAAAAAAAAGCCAATGATGCGCTTTATAATCAGGTGCGCCTTATATGTGGATCAATATTGAGATTGTGATTCGAGGATTGGGAATGAACTGATAAAGTAAGTTTTACCTGTTTCTTTTGTGTGTTTACAATTGAACAAGTTTGCTCATATTGACACTGAGTTATTATGCTATTGAGAGTTTAGAGTTATTATTTGAGTTATTGTTATTACTTTGAGTATTACTATATTGTGATTGAAAAGGTTTTAAAATATGTCATTAATTGAGGGTGCGCCTTATAATCCGGTGCGCTTTATATATGGAAAAGGTTTTAAAATATGTCATTAATTGAGGGTGCGCCTTATAATCCGGTGCGCTTTATATATGAAAAAGTTTTAAAGTATGTCATTAATTGAGGGTGCACGTTATAATCCGGTGTGTCTTATAGTGCGGAAAATACGGTACTTAACTAAAACTTGCACTCAAAAAAAAAATTGGGTCAGAACTATAGTGATGCAAAATTTGGATCGGTTGGTCTTTCACACACTTTGGATTGCTATTGACCCAACAAATTTTAGTGTAAAACAAAGCACAAACAAATCTATTCTTTGAGCCCCAAACATGCTCCCGTTGGTACAGCATCAAACAGTCAAATTGCGTGTTCCTTGTAGGAGAAACTCAGAGGCAAAATGCCTGGAGCAAACACAATTCAATGAGCACGCTGGCGGAGGTGGAGAGGTGACGTCCCCTTGTTGCCGCGGAGACAACCTTGGTGGTCACAGGTTTCGTTGTTGTGGTCAAGCTACCGGAAACCAACATGGTGGTGGCCTTGGCGGTGGTGGGGGTGGCAATGGCGGCAATGGCGGAGTTGGTGTTATTAGATGGCCAGGTTGTAATCATGGTGTCATTCATGAAAGTGCTCACAGCTTGTCTATAAATTGTCTGTGTTGTAAAAGAGATCAAAATGAGAAAGCATTATATATATATATATATATATATATATATATATATATATATATATATATATATATATATATATATATATATATATATATATATAAGTTTTGTTTTTTTTACAATGACTGTAAATGTTTTGAAATCTTGTAAGATGACCCATTAACTCAAAAGATTATATTAACCTCTTAACAGCTGTTCAATGCTACAGATATCACAGACAGCAACACTTCAAAATCAAAGCTTTCCTGCAACATTAAGTTCTTGGATCAAAGCCTTATCAAAGCAGTATGGGAATCAGGCTAAGCGACTCAACAAAGTCATTGAAAGGCTTGCAAATGTCATGAGATGTTTGTTAGCGCCCCCAGGTGATTTGGGGGTCTCAACACACAAAAAAAATTGATTGATTGATTGATTGATTGATTGCAAATATCGAGGGAAATGCATAATAAAATATCAGGTTTTCAATATGTCCAACACTGAAAATATTTCCAACTTTTAATGGCAGTAAATGAGCCCGACACTGGCTAAATTTGACCTCTGCAGGGTGTACGTCTTGACCTCCCATTTGCAAGCATTTAGAAGGGACGGCAGGATGGCATATTGAATGTCATCATGTTTTGACAATCTGTACAATATTTTAGCCTTCTAGTGGGGTTTTTTTTGTATAGTTTTCCAAAAGCCCAAGTTGGGTCTAAATTTCTGCCAGGGGTTAAAGCAGCAGGTATCCAAAGTAAATTTTTCCCATCACCAGTCTGTAAACATGTTACCTGCACAAAGACAAATTCCAGCAGGGCCAGTGAAAAGAAACCCGGGACAAGAAATTTCATATTGCAAGACGATTTCCTCTTCAGTTGACGGTAGCCGTATTTTCTCACCCTCGCCATCTTTGCTTGAAGTCCTTTTTGCAGGCCCGCCATTTCTTTTCTTTCTTGTCAGATATCAACAATCAATAAACAGTCATGGAAAATGTAGAGCTCCAAAACTTCAATTGTTATCCTGTTTGAAGGCGTTCAGATTCTGCACCTGATATCACTTTCCATATGGGAAAGCAGTTCTCAGTTCCCATCCAGGTCACGGACCACAAATGCAAAACATGATTCCCACACAACATTGAAGGAAGTTTCCACATGGATGCAATCACAATCTTGTGAGGGGGCACAAAGATTTTATTAGTGCAACTCTGGTTGGTTCATTTATCAATAATTCTCAGTCTTTCAGTTTCTAAATATCTGATTTTGTTTTCTTACTAGATTATACATGCTGTTTAAATAATAAATCATTTTCTCTCCCGTCATTCTCACTGTACTTTAGCCAATGTATGGCACACTCCTGCTAGTTTGATATCTAAGTGGTCGTGACATTTTAAACTTTAACATGTTGTCACCATCTGGGTGAAATTTCAGCTCCCTAGTGTCTTATTTCAATGCTTTTCCTCTCATGTGAAATGCTTTTGATGTCAAGCTCAAAAGATTGGACAAAATATTACTATTATGCTCTTCTAAACAGCATATTTTTCTATTTTTTCTGAAATCATTTCGATAATATAATAATACTTGTCAAACCCCATACCTTGAGGGGTGGTACTCTGCAAGTTTTCAATGTTTTTCTCTCATAAACACCTGATTCTAATTTTTATGATCCTGCAGAGCTTGCTGATAAGTTAATCATTTAAATCAGGCTTATCGACAAGAGAAACATCGAAAACATGCAGTATACCGGCCATCGAGGACTGGAAATTGACGAAAGAGCCACGACCTTTGGAGGCTCTGGCCAGCGTTTGTCCCTCGCATACAGGAGGGGCGATTATGTATGTGTATGTGTGTGTGTGTGTGTGTGTGTGTGTGTGTTGTTTTTTTCACGTAAAAAGAATGACAGCAACAATAACAAAATATCATACTTAAAACAATGAATTATGTTTTATTATAAACACACTTGTTGAGCCAGTTTAAATACAGACATTTATTTGTATTAATTTTAAAGAATGTGAACATGGTTGGCACTATTTTACTGCATTAATATGTCATTACAAATAATATCACTTAGAATTTAGGGTACTGTATACTGTATATTTCAAATAACCTTAGTAAAAACAGAAGTACAATCAAAGAGATACTTTTGTTAGATGTTATAGTAGCAAGTTTTTATTGGAGTCCCTTTGTTATCCATCAAAAATCTCATATTCAAATCAGATTGTTGTAATCATTTTTAGTTGAAAAAATAAATATTTTTTGAGAAAAACAGCCTTTCTGTAGTCCAGTGGCTTGGCATTTTATGCATTGCAGATGAGAATGGAGATTACACACACTAGCATTGGATTGCATAGCTCAAACAGAGAAGTAGTCCCCGCTTTCACTGTTGTTGTTGAAGGTCTGACGGTCTCACTTGTGGATTGTGTCGGGGTTGAGGTGGAAATCGTCGCTCCGGGGCTCGAGGTAGTTTCGAAGGATTCGGCGGGCTGCTTTGATACGCCGGTGATCGGCGTTACTGCTAAGGTGGACAATGCGGCGGTTGACGTATGAACCATTGGGTCCTCACTGGAGCGGCTGGGCGTAGGTGTGGCCGCTGTAGACAGTGAAGAGCTTGCTTGGTGGCTGTTCTCAGTCAAGATTGTTTCACTTGTACATGAGCTACATGCTGTAACTGTTTGTCCCTGGAAAAGAAACACATGTCCAATGTCAACATTTATGAAGCCTTGGGTCAAAACCTCTGAAGTCACTTTTTGGAGAGTTTCATATTTTGTCAAAAATTGGTCATTCTGTACATGTAGGAGTTTATTTAAAAATGAATGATTATACTAAAGTGCAGAAAATCGCTTGCAATGCTAATGGTTAAACACGCATGCAATTTCTGGAGTCCCCTGAAAAGTGATTTTGCACATCAATCAATCAATCAAATGTTAATTGTATAGCCCTGAATCACCGAGGTCTCAAAGGGCTTCACAGATGAAGAGGTCATGTCGAGACTTCTTTCAAAAAAAGATGTCATACAGAGACATCTTTTCGGTGTAAGGTACACAACGGCATCCCCTGTCAAAGCTCCCAGAAGGGCAAGGAAAAACACAAAAACCCCAATTTGGGGAAAATCAGAAACCTTCAGAAGGGACCACAGATGGGAGGAGCCTCCTTCCAGGCTCGCAGGTTGAAATTGATGCTGCATGTACCAAATACAGACAAATTGATACACATTACAGACAATGGATGGATGGATGGATGGATGGATGGATGGATGGATGGATGGATGGATGGATGGATGGATGGATGGATGGATGGATGGATGGATGGATAGATAGATAGATAGATAGATAGATAGATAGATAGATAGATAGATAGATAGATAGATAGATATTCACTGACACACATGCACACACATCAGAATTGCATGTCCTTTTTCTTCCTACCCATACAACTTTTGCTGTTCCATGAGAAAGTAATATTACTGTAAATTCCCGTTTATTATTTCCGAAAAGGCCTAAAATCTGCCAGAATAAAATGGGGTCCTTTGAATCGATTGGGCTCCAGTTAGAATACAGTAGCTGAAGTGATTGAATACATGTATTTCTATAAAGTCAAAATCAACCAGCCAGAGCAGTTTCAAACTCATTTAAATAAAATATGGCTTCACAAAGTGAAAGATGATACCTGGCGATTAAAATTTCCTCTCATTGTTCTCTCTGTCTCTCAACAGTGACCATTTCCTTTTTGTGCAAAGCCATCAGATAAAAGGTGGCGGAATAATAGTGAGTTTCTGTTCCAGAGGCAAATCATTCACAGTCACATCATGCAAAGGTCAAGCACCTGCTGTTCCAGCTGACTTACATGAGGCATGAACACATTAACCGCGCTTTGCATATCGCATGGATGATACAAACCGACGCATACGCTATGTATTATATAATATATAGATGTATAATACTCTTTTTCCCTTTGGGATTCATGGCCCATCAAACAACCGTCACTTTTTACAGCGTCCGACACTGAAGTTTATTTTGAAACACAGCAGATGGCATAGAAAGCGACAATTTAAACACCGTACGGCACAACTCAAAACAAATGCGGAGATTGCATGATCGAAAGCAGATTACCACCCTAGCCTGAAGCAAGGAGCCAAACTGCTGCTCAAAGAGTCACTCCAAGAAGATTTACCAAGAATTTGCTTCAGGTTCTAATTAATTTGCTCTCAATTTAAAATGAAATGTGCTGTTCCTGCCACAACATTAAAATCATCAAACTAGATTTGCTGGTACCTGCAGAAAACCTCTGAAAGTCTCACATACCCTCTGAAAGACCATCAGACACCCCCAGGGATAACTTATAATTCCATTTGAGAAGCGATGATATAGTGTACTTAGATATTGTCTTGTTTTATTTCTAGCATGTCTAAAATTTGACAAAATAAAAGCATAAAACCTCTTAAAATTGACTCACTACAACACAATTTAGCAATAAATTGCTTCATGTTCCTTGTAATTTGCTCTCAATTTGAAAGAAAAACTGCACTCTTGTTGTCATAGCATTACAAAACATTCAATTAGATATACTAATACCCTTAAAAATTCTGTAAAACTCTCACGTAACCCCTGGAGTGGAGTACTCGTACCCTATTTTGAGAACCACTTATGAGCCAGTGACAAGCGGAAGATTGTTTGTTTGTGACAGAAAAATGAATAATTACCTTATTTTAATAAAAGTCAACATATCACCCTTACCTCTGTAGAGCTTGTAGCCATGAAAATCAACAAAGCTGAAATGACAAACTTTGCTGTCTTCTCCATTGCGGTCGTTTGCTGTATTGTATTTTCAATTTACTGTAAAAATTTGTCCCCAGCTTTGAGCTGGTCTTTTTATACCATTCCGTGTTCCACTGATACTGATAAGAGATAGTGGTTAGGGGCAGGCGAGAAGAGAAAGATCCTGTACTTCTCCAACATTTTCAAAGTGGAGATAAAATAAAAACATTTGCGGCCAATGACATTTTATTTCTGTGTACAAAACCTCTATAATATATTAATATATATAGTGCTTCTAGAATTTTTGAACTACACCCACTCACACACACACCGCAAAACATTATTATATTAGTCTAACAATACTATTTCACATTAATCAAAATGATTCAGCCCTAAAAGTGTGCAACTAGTCTCGCTTTACCTTTCTTTATCAAAGCTAACCACCCATAACCCCGAACAGGATAAGTGGTAGAACATTGCCATCTCATGATGCATCATATTTATCAGCTGTAACCATGTGGTTTATTTTTTCTTCTGGAACACTTAATAACAGTACAACCACTTCAAACTCCAGATACAGAGAGTAATATGATGTTAATGGGTTAAAAGACCAAAAGTCATGTTGCAATGTTAATCTTATTATAATACATTTTTTGTGGGAACTGTTTTGGCCATATATTTCACTTGGATGGATAAAACTGGTTGAAACTATTTATAAAAACCATTTTGTATTGTGTTTGTAAAAAATATATTTTAAAGTCTGCCAAATATTAGTACTCGGCATTTGTGGTAAAACTAAAATTCCTCTCAGTATCAGAAAACATACTTTTCACCAGACTCACTCAACAGAACACAATGACTGAGGAAAACTGATATGATAAATTAAATCACTTGAAGAAGGAATGCACGGGAAAAAATCTATCAGCAAAGAATTGCATTGCCTTTGTGAGTACAGCAGATAAGAATCCTTTTCAGTGTTCATATTTTTCAACAAAGTCAGGCAGAGAAAGAATTGTTGGCATAAGTATAGTAAGAAAAAGCATTTTGCTGTTTGAATTTTGCTATCACGTGTGAAGGAATGTAAAAGAAAGGTTTATGAAAATGGTTTATTGGATTTCTTAAGGGCAACAAAGTGCAGGATTTTAAAAGCTCTGCCAATAAAAATACCATGTACTTCCTTAAAACGGCTGAGAAGCGTGACAATAAATGCAACCTTTGATATTATGCAAAATGTGGGCAAGCTCATCATGCCATTTATTAACACTAAAGAAAGACAATGACTAATGATTTTTTTTTTATATTTGTATGTACAACGTGTCTTATATGTCTCCATACGTAGGAAAAATAAACATTCCTTGAAATAAAACGTTTTTATTTATTTATATAATAATCTTCCATCATGAATGTCTGTATGCATTGAATGTATTATTTCTTCTATGTATATTTCTACTTGATTACATTTGATACCATTAAATTTTCTTTTTTTTTTACTTTTATGTGTTGAGTGGAAGGGCTACTTCTTTCAACCGTTTTTGCTTTTTAACGCAAGCGTCTTTACTTGTTCTTGAGCAGAAGCGAGAGTTTTGTCACCTCTGTTTATATGACACATTCATGTGCGGAAAATATTTAAGAACTTGAAATGCCTGAGAAAGATTTTCGAAATTTGTTTTTCGAGCTGGTGGTTCTTCTTCTGGTGCGTTCTAAAATTGACCTGTAGGGAGCAGTAGTGTACCGTTGCCGTATAAACTCTGCTGTAAACCAAGCAGAAGTAGAATATGAACGAGTGCCGTCCAAAAGCGACTTGAGTATTTATTGTAGAGCGAACCCGAAATACGCCTTTAATCCAAGTAGTTGTGGACATACATAAGCTGAAGGGCATCGCTTATCACGGTATGCAATTTCCGTGTCTTCTGTCAGATATTTATCCATCACAACTGGCTTGTTAAAACGTCCCTCTTTGTTTGGAGCGTGTTAGCATTTTAGCCTCAGAGGCTATCAATCAAAACATTTTCTCACTCTGTCATGATCCGCCGTTGTAATAGCTTATTTATTTACGTGCTTTAGTCGAGCTAGGACAGTAATTTGTAAACAGTTAACACGATCACTCAACACACGTTCCTACGCAGCTTCAGACCTCAGCCATGCTGCTTATTGCACTTCTGCATTCAAAACAAACTCGTAGAAATTCCATGTTGATCATTCCTCTCTGTCATCTCAGTTTCGTGTCGTGATGGCAGCATCGTTGCCACAGAAGACGGGCATGGCTGGGATGCCCACTCAGCAGCAGCAAGCGCCCTCTCACATGCCCCCCAGCGGCGCCATAGCCGCAGGTCAGCAGCCTATGCCGCCCCAGGGTGCCCTCAGAGAGATCTCCCCCGTGTTCCTGTGTCGAATAGGACAGGAAACCGTCCAGGACATCGTCACTCGCACCATGGAAATCTTCCAAATCACACGAGCCACGCAAGTAAGAAACAAACCGAGGAGGCTATTGAGAATGACTAAAAGTTGCTTCTAGTACTCCGTCCCTACCACACCATGAAAATTTGGACGTAGAATTTGTAGTGTAAAAAAAAAAAAAGTCGATCACACACATGAAACAAAACTAGTCGTTTCAAAAGGTAACTTTCTGGCTTTTTAAAATGACTAAAGTAAGACTTGTTTGGAGAATATTTCACAATGTGTTTGTGAAACTGGTGACGCACAACTCAAGGTAATCCTCACATCTTTGTTTCAGCTTCCCAATGGTGTGACTCAGAGCCAGGCGATGTACCAGGATCGCTTTGGGAAACTTCAGGAACACTTGAGACAGCTCGCCTTGCTCTTCCGCAAACTGCGCCTACTGTACGAACGCTGCGTGGAGATGACTGCTGATCTCCAAGAGGGACCGGCAGAGGTCAGAAAAACAACCTTATAATGCATGAAATTTGCACCAAAAAAAAAAAACTCGCAAAAAACCGCACACAGATTTTCGATTTGTAATCACAAGAAAGGAATTCAAAACCAAATATTTGAGTCACAAGAAAAACTCATATCCTCACAAATGAATATGTCTTTATGACGGTAATCTTACTCAATACAAGTACAGCCAAAGCAGCGTTATGCATTTTTAAATGAAAAAAAGTGTCATCTGATTTATTATACTTTACAGTATATTTGCAGTGGTATCTCTAGGCATATTGCACAGATGTCAAAATCCAATCCCTATCACAAATTATTGAGATGTCTATAAATGTCTATAAATATATATTATTTGCAGTCTTTTTATTGCAAGTTCCAACCCTAATGGTAGTTGTTGCACATTAAAAAGAGCCTTATTGCAAAAGGGAACTCTATAAGATAGAGTAACATCACGTTTGATTTCTGGCTCGTCTGCTGGAAAATTGCATCAATAATGATAATGCCCGTTCGTTTAAAACAAAGGCATGCAACATTTTGAAAAGGGTCACATCAAGACAACTTAAAGATAATTTATGTTCCAGTTAATTTGTTCTTAATTCAAAAATAAAAAGTAATGTTTCTGTCATGACATTCAAAATCATTCAACTTTCTGATCCCTGCAGAAACACTGTTAACATTTCACGTAACCTTTGAAGTGCGCCCCCAAAGAGTACTCGAAGCGACGATCTAATGTACTTATATAATGGGTTGTTTTTTTTTCAGCTTGTACCCTATGTTGGAGAAGAGCTGGTCAATGTCAGAGTAGAGCCTTGTAGTCCTTCAGTCCACCAGGAGCGAAAAGAAGTCCTTGAGGTAAATAAACTTATCTTCCATGAAAATTCCAGGACAGTTTGTAAATATAAATGTATTCATAATGTAAGTTTATTCTAAATGTACTGTGCTCTTGCCAGATTTTCTTGGTACCATTGAAGCTATGAATCGTAACTTCTTGTCACCCTTTGCAGAAAGTACGTCAGAAGAACCAGGAGATGAAGGTTCTTATGGATCAGATGAGGAACTTGCTGTGGGACGTCAATGCCATGTTGACTCTGAGGAAATGATCGATCCTGAGCTACACCTTATTTACACAATAAGACATTTAAGATACACTGTTGTACAGTGAACCATTGTAGGGGGTAGAAACAAAACCCTACTGCAAGGTAATTCAGCCCCCAACCAAAAACAAAAAACTCCATATAAAGTTTATCTTTGCCTCTTGTTGCCACTAGATAGCAGCAAAGCACCTTGTCTATAATTGGTGTCAAGCTCCCGTCCACAAGCACAGGAGTCCTTTGCGTTCTCCGGGTTCCTCTCCTCACAACACCTGATTCAAATGGTTACCTCGTCAGCAAGCTCTGCAGGAGTTTGGAGATCATCCTAATCATTTGAACCAGGTGTGTTTGGAAGGGGAGCATCGGAAACGTGCAGGATACCGACATTCGAGGATTGGACATCTATTATCTAAATATTGCATTTAAACTCGGGTGCTCAAGATGTATGGCAAAGTTTTTGTCGAAGTGAAATTCCTCAATCCACTTCAACATAAATGCTTGACACCCAGGTGCCACAACATGGCGACCAAGTAATACTTTGAAAGCTTTTTTCTGTAAGAGCTAAATTTGCCAAATCGCTAATATGCAGGGGTTCACTATATAGCCGTTTATACTTAAACACTCCTTTGTAAAAATGTTTTTTGTGAGGTAACAACTTTTCAGGCAGCTGTAAGATTTTTTTTTTTACCGCATAAGTTATAAACTCGTTTGTGGAAACCATGTATTCCATCGGGTCATGACGACAGTCTTTTTGCTTTGCTACCATCTGCTGTCTCAACACCTGACGCATCAATTCATAGCAGGCAGTCCTTCCAGAACGCACTGTGTGTAAGCAATATCGCGCTCATTATGCTCCTTCTGAAAAGCAAGTGGTGGTTAGAGGTTCCAAATAGCCCCTTGGCAGCTATGTACAGTACAGTGGTGGTCCGTCAGAGCCAGCAAGGCCTTCTCTGCTGGCCTAGTATAACCTGACATTATCATAACTATAATAATATATAATTATAATAACTATAATAAAAGGCAATTTCTTTTTAAATATATTTTTACTCAATATATATATTTTATATATAAAATTATTCCCCATATTGTTCTTTTCGTGTCATATTATATCCATATGGTATCATTCCTAAGTGCTGTAGTTTTAGTGTCGAGTTTTTAGCCAATTAGAATTCAACTAACGGGCGTCTCTAGGCAGGTTTCATGGCAGACTTCATCCGGGAGGCGCCGGGCATTTGCTTGAAGGCTTCTGCGCAGTGTGCATTGACATGTTGTGTGCGGCCCATATTTTTGGTAGACAGCTGCGATCGCCAATCGACCCATAAAAACGCCCTCAACGTGACGCAGGTGGATGCTCACTGCAGGAAGGGTTGCTATAATTGATCCACCATGTTTAAAGAAAAAAAAAAACATGTTGCTCAACCAGCTAACGTTAGCGTGCATCTAAGCAAGACTTTAAACCCCACAATTGCTGAAGAAGAGCAAAACGGAAATTGGACCTACGCGACTTTCAGCATCGGCGTCCATGTCGAAATGAAAGGATTTATAATTGGAAATGAAACGCGAAGACAAACTCTACCAGCAAGTCATGAAAGTCTTTCTGAGGGGAAAAAAAGAATGGATTTTGTACTGAAATAACTTCGGGACTGCCGTTTTGGGTGAGTTAATTTTTTTTGTCATTCATATTCAATTGTCATGTCCGGTTGGCTTTTGCTTTTTTTTGTCACGTTTCTGTATCACTCGCGTTCTGCGTTCTCGTTAATTTGATTTGGTCAGTTTTGTTCCAAGTTCGGTCCTGCCTCCTTTCCTTGTTAAAACTTTATTTTTTGAGCCACATATTTCTTAGTTTTCCTGCATTTTTGGCCGCCTTCCTTCCTCCTCCCAATTTAAATTGCCATTTGTAATTCAGCGTACAATCTCGTTAACGCTTGCCTGCTCTTGGTGGACTTCAGAAAACTTTGTGGACAAATAATTTGAATTTATTATATCTTATTCTAAGTTTTGGCACGTAAAATGATACGTTTTAATTGCTGATTCCACTCGCGTCTTTTTTATTGTATGTGATCTCGTTTATTTGATTTCGTCCACCTGTGTGGTAATATTTTGTTCATTTTAGTTCCCACTTCCGTCCTGCCTGATTTCCTTGTCAAAACTTTCGTTTTTTGAGCCACATATTTCTCATTTCTCCTGCATTTTTTGGGGCCCCCTTCCTTCCTCCTCCCAACTCACCATGCCGAGACGTGACACTTAAATTAAATTGCCATTTGTAATTTAGCGTACAATCTTGTTAAAGTTTGGTGGTCTTCTTAAAAATTTGTGGACAAATAATTTGAAATTATTATGACTTATTTGTTTTGGCACGTAGAATGTTACGTTTTGGTAGCTGATGCGGTTTTACTGATGTTTAAATGCTCTGAAAAATAGCCTGCGTAATCCAGTCATGCTTACGTATGCGTACGAGGGGTCCGATCACTGAAGGCCGAAGTGTGAAATGCACGGACCGCCACTGCTACAGTACATCTCAGGTGTTTTGTACTGCAAGTGTGTATGCGCATGCTTGTGTCAAATGTGTCTTCCACAATGCTCAACAAAGTTTGCCCTTCTTGTTGTTTTCCGGCTTGCATACCTGTGAATGTAATTTTGTCAACTGGGTCATATGTTTTGTATAAAAATTGGGTTTTTCTAATTAAAAATGTAAAAAAGGTTTGGCATCAAGTGACTTCCATTCTTTTTTTGATTAAAAGGGGCCGAACATTCAAGAAACACTATAGTCTGCGTTTACAAATAATCTTATTTGCTTTATTTTGCTGTCAAAATGTCCATTGGCTCTGGCGACTGTCCCGGCTCGGTAATACAGGGTCGAAAATAGCCCGAGAACATATTACTGGTACCACCTTTCTTGGATGGCGCTGGCATTAGCATATATGCACAGCGGAAACTTCATCTGTTGTTACAATGAAGACCAATCTCTCATAGACAGGATATCAGTTCTCCAGGAATGGCGGGATCAGAGTTTCCATTTCACTTTATAGTGTTCCACAGTCCACCAGGGTCTGTCTGACTGCCCATATGTCAGTTCAGGAGGTTCATATCATCAATTCCACATCTTTGTCTGTGTTGTCCAAAATGCCCGCCAAAGCGAACCTGCTCTCTGGTCACTCGCATCATGCCCTCTCTAGGTCTTTATACTTTTTGCGGAGGACTGACACTTGATCTTTGAAGAGCACTGGATCTAGGCGAAATTGAGAGTGGACCAGCGGCATGTAGCCAAACCAGCCGGCGAAGGTGTTGACACACTCCTGGCGCTGGTTGAAATGTTCCGGGTTGGCCCAGGGGACATTTTTTGTGGCCTGGATAATAAAATGGCACACATTATTTCAACCTTTCATACCGTTTGGGTCCAATTGAACCTATTTTGACATTGTCAGCATATACAGATTGTGCACCAAAAATAAATGATGGGGGATTTCTTACCTGTGGGCTCGGCAACTCCTTGTATTGCTTTCTTTGAGCCACTTTGATGGGCGGCAGGTGAGTGACGGCAGAAACCAGGAAATTCATCAGGATGTCCTCGCAGTTGGACGTATGATCCACAAGGGTTCTTAAAGACTGCGGCAGGTAGTGCGAGAACAGGTAGTGGTAGTACCTGTGTAGACGGCAACATTTCATCAGCTGTATTAATTGTACAAAATACAGTAAGCCTAAAAGACATTTGACTGTTTATTGTGATGCAAAACTCATCACCTGAATCGTGGTTTCTAAAACTTTTTGGAGTCAGAATATAACTGAATTACAAATGATATTCCTTTCAATACAAAACATTAAGTAGATGCAAATGAGCATGATTATCAATGCAAAACATTTGCATATGCTAAATTTACCGAAAGGAATTACTAGCTTAAAGGGAAACGCTAACGGCCAAACACATACAAGGAAACTTTGTATAACATGCTGAAGCTAAAAACTAACATCCGCTAGCATGTTGGACCAACACACGTCTAATTTGAGGCATATTAGCATAAACGACAACATTCCAACGAAGAAAACACAACTCACAAAGAAAAGGAACAACGCATGCGCACCGACAGCAACTGCTCCCCACCACAAAACGCACTATCAACACCGGCCAGAGGCGGCGCCAAAAAACAAAGACTAAGTCAAACATGGCACAAATCTGTAACTGTTAAAAGATAAACTAAATCACTTCCAAAACAGCCAAATTATTTCATGGACCCCACTTCGAGAACCATTGACCTACAATATGTACTGAATAAACGTATTTAATAACAACAGGAAATACCATATTTCAGGTACTAAATGACTCATATTACTTTTAAATGCCTCATATCAGCTATTGTGGTCAATTATACAGTAGTCTACCTCTCGGTAGCAGGGATGTTTATAAAGCAGCTATTTGGTACGAGTATTTTTCCCCTTTTTCCTTTTTTTTAAAGATATAGAGGTATGACTAATGCATAAAACTGAACTTACTGAAGGTAGAAAAATTGAGGACGGTTATATGCAAGAATGGAACACGGAGTTGAAATGGCGTTCAATTGTTGCCATGGCAATAACAGAAACATCATACGCTTGAAATATTCTTTGTTGTGTTTTCAAGGGCTACAAAGTGATTGGACTTGGGATAAAGTACTTGAAAGTACAAGTAAGTGTAGATACTTCCTGTACACCAAAGTCTGACGGAAATGAATTGTGCCAAGATTATTTCTCCCTCTGCTGTTTTGAAAATGAATATGTAATTCTGTAGTTTTGCCATAGTACCAACATTTGTCTCTGTCATAGTAGCTTGAGTGGAACATTTTCCACACAACTGTAAATGGGTCTTTAAGAAAATAATAATAATGTTGTTCTTTTATTGAAAACTGTCCTTAATTGCTGATTTATTTCAGAAGAAATTGTGCCTAAAATATTAACAGCACTTGAGATTAAAAAAAAAAAAAGCAAATTATTGGACTAAACACAACTGAACACTACTTAACAAATTATACAGAGTTTGATCATATTTTTTGTGACAAAGCTGAAGATGTGATAATTTTTAAATAAAAATGCTGGAAGAAATTTACAGAAATAGAGTCATAAACCTTGAAACTTTTGCTCATGTAAAGCAATCAAACTGATTGTAAACATTCATACATACATATAGGTACATAATAATATTAAAGGTAGTTTAGGAACATTTGTTATTTCATAAGTGTGTATCAAACTCGTAGCGCTTTGAAGCCAAGAAGTCGCTCTCATTTAAAATAAAAAATAAAACCTTTTTTTTGGCCACCTATTGGCAACAAGTGCTTGGTAGAGGACATCCTGGTCTTTCCAACGATACCTCATTTGCTCGTGTGTGATGCAATTACCTCGGCTGTCTTGTTGAGACAAAATGAACACAACGGTGGACACAAATAAACCAGCTGGGTCTCAGGAGGATATATTGACCTGCCCTACCTGTGATAGAACGCAGCCCCGGTCAGGACTATCGAATAGTCATTGGTCCATTTGGAGGTGTATCCCCAAGCGTGCTTTAAGGGATCCCAAAAGTGACTCCGAGGAGGGTACCCCACAATCCGATCCGGGAAGCTCCGCCACACCAGGAAGGCAAAGTTCACCTACGAGGACATGGACACGCACGATGAATCAGTGATGTGCCAAACGGCAACTTCTCACTAATTACCGACAAAAATGATTTCTTTGCTTCGAGTATCGGTGACTGGTGTCGGCATTCTTTACGAACAGCCGATACCTGTAAATAAGACATGGCACGCGGTCACGCACCTCACTCGTCAACAGGACCGTATCCTCATCCAGGCTCAGCACCGCATCGGTTTCTATGGCAACGTGAGGCAGGAACCGACTGGTTGTCTGCGAGAGCGATGCAACAGTAAATCTTACAGCACCGCGGGCTACTTTTTATTTGGCGCGTGCTTTGTGAGATTGGGAGAATGAGTCAGAGATGATCTTGTTACAACAAATGAGCTTTTGCCAGGACGGCCATAAAAACAAGAATGACTGACATGAATGGAAATGAATGCCACTTGGATTGATAGAGATGTCAGATAGAAGCATGGATATGAAGATAGATGACTGACGCCAAAATGGAGATAAACAGTCAAAGCGACTTTGAGTTTGTCTAACCGTCACTCAAACAGGAGCGTGCTGGAAACAACACTGACCTTCCTCTTGCCGTCTGTCACGGTGAGGGGGACTGGCATGGGAGGCCATTTGCTGCGACTGGGTGGCGCTTTATCGCTGTTCCAGAGGATGATGATCTGGCGCAGGGGAGGGCGGGGATGACAAAAAGTCAAAACGCATTGCTAACTCAGCAAACAGGAACAGTAAACATGCAAATGCGGTGTTATTAAAAAAGAGATACAATTAGAAGCCTAATTTACATTTTATAGTATATCATAAATATTTTTTAGGGTATAGGGGAGCCCCAGGAGGAGCAAAGACAAAAAACAAAAAAAGAATCCGTTTTTAACAGACAACTGGATGGTAACATTAGCAATGGCATTAGCGACTAACAAATATTGTCTTGACAATATTGCAAAAGAACGCAATTTTTATGCTTGCATTTTCTATGTTGCTCAATCTTAAGAGCAAGTGTTTCGATTTGATTTTGGAATGGCATAGGGTATTTTTGAGACATAGTACTGCATATAATGTATACAATACATTATATAGTATATAGTACAATATTTCTCCGAATACAAGTCAAGTTTTTTTTCTCTCATTTTCAACCCCCAAATCAGGGGGGTCAACTTATAACCGCATAACTCAAAACAGACCAATTTTTTTCCACATATCTGTGTCTGAATAACATGAATTCAAATGTGAAATAAGTACTATCATGTCATTTACAAGGCTTAAAGTGATAATATACAGTATATACTTCGAATTCGATAGTCACTTCCCCGAGCAGACTACATTTCATTATCGAGCAAATAATAAAGTAGGCAATAAAACAAAAAAACGATACATTTGTAAAGTCTACCTACTTGTGAGCAGTACTTGGACTTTGAGACCACCTGAAGCAACTTCATGATTGGCTGAGACTGGGATACCAACGGAGAGACCGCATGGATAATGGCGGTGAACTCCTGATTTGGACTGATGCCTTGAAAAAGACAAACATATTTTATTTGTACACTTTGTAACCACATGCTGTATTTACAACAGCCTACTTGTCACAGTGGAATTGAAATGTTCTAATCAGCAGCGCTACTATAAAAAAAAAAAAAATTAAAAGGTTTCCCACCCCTCATAGACAAAAATCATGATCAACAAAAATGAAGGAAGATTTCTCCAGTCTGTTAGTTCAGTTCTCAGAGGAGTACAAGCGAGATCCGCAACAAAAATGAAATGATGTGTTGTTTACCTAACCCCAGGTAGTAGAAAGGGAAATGTGCAAGGTGAGTGGAATATTCTGGCAGGACAAGTAGACCTCCTGGCAGGGAGTTCCACATGTATTTGTTTCTTGATATGTGAGAAAATACACGATCCTTAATGATCTGGGGAGGAAAAATGGGAAAACGTCATTTATTGTCGTTGTGGGATCAAGTTACAACAATCAGTGCAAAGCGTTTTTTGGTTTTTAAAAAATCAATCTGTGATCAAAAAGAAATAACTTAATTCTAAATAAATATATGTCCGCAAACAATAATCAACATAAAGTGTCAGACCTCTTCTCAAAAAGTAATAATAAAACTAGTATAATAATTGTAAACAACGTAAATAAGTGAATTATTATTATGTTGAAGTTCAAACCATGACGTAATGGTTTGAATCGGTCTTAATCAAGGATATGTTTTTTTGGGGAGTGAAAAATTGGGAATTTTTGGTGCAAAATTTGGCATGTTGAAAATAATTCCCGAATGAGCTGAATGATTTCAATTTCAACTGGAAACATTGTGAATTTTTGTTGAATGCATGATAGGGTATGATTTTTTTGTGTGTAAATTTTGTTCAATTTAAAGGATCGCCAAAATATCATAGTATTTTTATGAACACTGCTGAATTGTGGATTTTTCAAATATCTTTTTTACAAATATTTGGGAATTTTTGAAACACGTTGAAAGTGCTATGACGTACATTGGATAAATTATTTGGAAGAAAATTAATGTGTGAGGAAAACAAAAGGGACGAACATAGTTGTGAAGGCTTTTATGCCGACAACACTGCTTTTATTTATTTATTTGATCAAATTCACACATATTTCGTTCGTTTACGCAGCGGCGGCCCTCCGAGCTATTCCCTGCGGTGCATTTCTCATTTGCACCAACAGGGGGGGTCCATGAGGCGGCAACTGCGGCATCCCGCTATGCTGCCCTGTGCTTCACTGACCTCAGGCTGACTGCACAGCTGTCTCCCATGGGGAGAGGTCCCCCCCTCAGCTTGCTGTATGTATATAAGCAGCTTATCACCAACCTCCAGAACCTTTCCTTTATTATCTCAAGCATAAATCCCCAGCAGCAAACACACTAGGGGCAGCCAGACATCGCTTTTATAAACATGGAAGTGCAAAGGGAACACGCACCGCTCACTGTGTGGTCTTTCTGATTTTCAAAGAATTTCAAAGAGGAAAGAAATCTTCTTAGGAGTTGTCTGCGCTCAAACAAAAATAAGAAATGTCCCGTCCGGGATGGTGAAATACAAATTTAGGGAGGCGTGGATTCTGCTGTCGCTTCTACTGGGTGATTAAAAGTGAGAGTGAGGCGGAATGGGACATGTTCCGACTGAGATTTGCAACGTAATAATAAAGTACGTCATGTCTATACATTAAAGGGATCTTTGAGACTGAAGGCATTTCAGGTGCGTGCTTTGAAAATGCACCCCCACGCCTTAAAAGCGAGAAGAAAGGAAAACAGATAACGAAAGGTAGTAATTGGGCGCGCCGATCGGAATCCGACTATATAATCGTAACACGGTTTCGTTTGATTCAAATGGAAATGCCTCCCAGGAAAGCTCATCTGAAAGATGCAATCGCGGCACCGCACGGGCAGTAAATAGCGAAGAGGTTTTGCCTCCATGATTGCAAATGAAAATTTGTGTTTTCACAGCAGTTGGCCGTTTCTTTTTATGGAGAAGTTTTCCTTGACTGAATGCTATGTTGGAAAGGAGATGGACGACTTACGAGTTGAAAGACTTTCATGATTCGGCGGCGTACAAAGCAGCCACAAGAAGTTCCAATTGGAAACCGTTAGTGTTCGTAAAGCTTAAGGGTCAAAGTTCATGGCATATTTTAATGTTTACTTGAGCTAATTTTAAATGGTGTTTGGAATGGGTGATCACTCAACAGTTGTGGTATAGTTCGATGTAAAAGTGAATTGATTATTGAGAATCAGAACCTCAGTCCCTCAACAGTAAACATTTCCTGTTTTATTGAGTCCTCTATGACAGGTGTGCTCAAACGTTTTTGGGTGGGGGACCCCATTTTGGATAGCAATTTTTCCAAGACCCCCATTGCAAATGTTTGCGGGGAAAAAAACAAAACCATTGAAGCCAAACATTTTTTTTTACCAACATATCCATTTTGACAAGTCATTTTGTTGCTTGTATGTTACAAACTGGATCAATTTCACCCAAACGGGTTGCAGTCAAATATTTAGTGACGAAATAGTGAAGCTCTTTGATGATGAGGTGGATTATGTGGGTATATTTGACAAATTTCCAAATGATTAAATTTTTAAATATATCTTAAACTGGTTGAATTGATTGCTTCAATGAAGTCATGAATATATTCAGGATTTAATATAAAATAAAATGGAAAAACATTTTTCATTACTAACTCAAATTATTTCACAGACCCCCTGCAGTCATACCTCAGACCCCCCGGGGGTCCGTGGACCCCACTTTGAGAACCACTGCCCTATGGAAGGCGACTGATTATCATTGGGTTAAATCAAATGAAGGTATTGACAAATATTTTCATTTACTTCAAAAACACTTTATGAAACTACTAGTTTCAGGTAATGAAAACAAATTAATTGTTGCTTTCCGCACTGTCAAGTGTTTCGTTAGAATAAATGGGTGGAAATTTAAACCAAAAAAGGCTTCGAGTTAGGGTAAAAAAAAAAATAAAACAAAAAGAGATAAATGACTTGATTAATAGAATCATCTTAATTTGCTAACAGTGCTAATTTCATCAAATGTCACCTTTTCAATTAATTCAGCATTTATGAGTCGCTGCCATGATTCATCACAACACAGCAGCACGTATTTTTCTCTCTCAATGGTTACATTATAAATGACGGTATATTAAACACACGCAAAAGAAGAAATACACTTAGAGGGCTGTAGAGGAAATTATTCTACAATCATGTCGCACATTATTACCAATGGCTTTTGAGAGTCAAGGGAAACGTTTACCTCCAGTGTGGTGAGGACTATCTTGTCCACAGACGAGAAGTAGGCTTCCCACAGCATCTGCGTTCTCTGTCTGAGAGCCAAAACCCGCTCATTTCCCACAGCTCTCACTGTGGATGGTACCTAAAGAGAAAAGATTTCACGAATGGAAAATCACTTCAAGTTGCCGGGGTTGTATCGGGACTTTTTGGCCTGTGGGACTCCAGCCGCAGCGGGCAGCTACCAACTGGCCAAACGGAGTTCCAAGGGTTACCGAGGCAAAAACTCGGCTTTTGGAGGAGTTTGGTGGCCAGTCGATCTACATTCCTATCCTCACCTATGGTAGTGACACCAAGAACAAGATCGCAGATACAAGGTGCTGAGATTGTCTCTCGGCTGGCCTGGTAACGCTTGGGGATGGATCCCTCCTAGAGGAGCTGGATGAAGTAGCTGGGGAGAGGGCGGGGCTTCTTTACTGAAGCTGCCGCGACCTGACCCCAGGTGCGCAGGAAGAAAATGGATGGATGGATGGATCACACATGATAATCGATGTGAGATTCAGTATTAGCGCTTTTTATCCCAATGTCTTCTACACTCATTCCCTGCCATGGACGACTATAGACGTACATTTTATCTAGATAACAGTACTGGTTTAACTTCAGAAGTTCTACTGCATTTTCATTCAAACCCAAAGACATATTTATACATTTTAAATACATGTTTTCAATAATTTTCTTCAAACGTTTGGCTAAAGGAGTGTCTAAAAATGGCATATGAATTAAGTAAATATTGAATAAAGTACTAGGTCAGTTACTTTATGCACATATGTAATAAAGTAATTACCGTATTTTCCGCACTATAAGGTGCATCGGATTATAAGGCGCACCCTCAATTAATGATATATTTTAAAACTTTTTTCCATATATGAGGTGCACCTGATTATAAGGCGCACCATCACCTTTAAAAAAAAAAAAAAATGGTGGGCCTTATAGTGCGGAAAATACGGTAATTAAACACTGGAAGTACTAAAGTAATTGATGACTTTAGGTAATTAGACACTAAAATAATTGACATGATCCGAATCAATGCAAGTTATTTGACTTTATTAAACTATCGCGGTATAAAAATGGTTCTTTTCTACATCTGTATTTTTTGTGTGGGCTTTTCTTCCTCGTTTCCCTTTTCTGCCATTCACGTGGCTTCTTTCTTTCCAATTTCGTTTGAAAGGTATCATTTTTATAGATTCGCCTTCTCTCAATCAGCCTTTTGTGCGGGAGCGTCACACTCATTCGCTTTGGATCACAGCGCTCAGTGTCAATATTGTTGTGTTATTAAGATGGTGTGCAATGCCACTGATGAGGTCAGACTCTTCATGTTGTGTATTCGCGACCCAATTAGGCATGTCTCCTCTCATCAGACCTCTTTGGTCTTGTTTGGATTCATGCGCGCAGCTCCATTTCATGTCCACAAGTTGGAAATGGTCCAAGCCACAAGAGAAAATTCCTCTTGTTGAAAGGGCGCTGGCTTTGTTTGTTCATTCTGTTTATGGGTGTCACAAGAGAAAATGGACCGTGCAAGTCCATGATTTGAAACAGAGCTGGATTAAGATATATAGGAGCCACACGATGAGAAGTGCGGCTTCAGTAAACAAGATGTTTCACTTAATGATAAGAACTATAGGGAACACAAACCTCATATTTAATAAGAAATAAATCGCCATGTGCCTGATATAATTGACTGTATATGCATATATTTCACTGTGGAAACTTTAAAATATAATGGTATGGGTGCTAATATTGTTAAGTACAGTAGACCCCCATGTTACAGCGTCCCGGGCTTACGTTTTTTTTTCATGTTGCGACGTGGTATACTGAGTTTTTTCGTACCCTCTTTATGGAATTTTCCCGGCTTTGCGACAAAAACAACTGTCATGACCCTATGGGGTTGGCTGTATTTGTGTTGTTTTGTCTCCATCTGCAGGCGTTTTTACGTAATTGCACGTATTTTCTGTTGCCGTCACATGACGGAGATGCTGGTCTGCCATTACTGGGCCTGACTCCTTTCAAAATGGCGAAATGGTTACGATTTGCTCGATCGCGAGTGGTTACAAAACCGTATTTATTGTGCATTTTACTGCTTAATTCAAACTTGAAAGGGTTAGCCATGGGTCTCAAGATTGCTAGTGATGTTAAAGAGAGAAGTAAGAAGATGATTTTTATAGAAACGATGCTGAAGATAATCAAGAAATACTAAGGAGGCTAGCCTAGGCTAGCCTAATTAGGGAATATGGGCATAACAAGCACCACTCAAAGGTAAATAAATCCTTTCTGAATTTTTCTGATTGTATACATGTATATTATATATACGCGTAGCACTTACTATCCTATTTTGGTACCAATTTTGAATATTTATGTACAACTTAGATGTTTTTATCCGGGGTTCTGAACGCATTAGCTATTTAACATAGGTTTGGATTGCCCGCCATTCTGTGAATTCGTCTTACGAGCCCAACCGTGGAACGAATAAATCTCGTAACAAGGTGGCCCGCTGTATATGAAAATGTGTTTGTAATGTGAACAATCCTGATTGCGCAACTTATTTTTTTTTCTTATAACCATTACCTGTAACAGTAGTCTCTCATCCCCTTCAATGACAGCCTGGTTCCATTGTATGACATCAGAAAACGGCAGTTCCCACCCGTTGCTCAGCAACACAGGTATACATGCCGCCTGGACACATGTGATAATGGGGAAAAATGGACAAATTGAGGATGTACATAATCCACAACAACACACGACAGTCCAGTTTGATTGCATACAATCGCAAATTCTAAAATGGTAAAAAAATAGACTTCCTTCTGCAACCCTGCATTACAGATCACCTTTTTAAAAACAAAACAAAAACAAAAAACAGGGCAATTCAAATAGATCTACTTTCACTTGTTTATATCTGAAAAAAAAATACAGACTTCCAATCTTGAGGTGACTTAATGCCACAAAGCTGTCTCTTATTAAATGTTTAGGTGGATCAAAAATGTTTATTTCACAAATTTGTATGATTTGTGTGCCAATTTTACAGTAAACGTCAGCACTCTTGTTGAAAATTCAATGTTAGTAGTGATTTATTGTTTTTTCTGAACAACAGCAATGAAATGCATTAAGCTAGCAGACTTTTATTGGACTAAGTACATTTGATGTATTGATTGATTTTATATAATATATAAACAAATTCCATCAAAACTAAACCCGAAGAAAATATAATACATAATATTAACACATGACTGTCGCCAATGTCGCCAGCCTTAATTGCTTCTGGCATTCAAAAATGTTAAAAGAATGTATTTTTTCAGTTAGCATTAGCTAATATAGCATTTTTGTTACTTAGTCCACAACATTATCAAAGTTATGGGTACAGAAACGAATAAAATTCAAGCTAATGTTAGCTGAACTCGAACAAAAACATGCAGCGTCTACAGTGATTTTTCTTCCTCTCAGTACGAACACCGTGTTGTAAGTTATTAAAGGACGGGGATTAATTAAAGTTAAAATTGTTTTCTCTTTTTTTTATCCTTTGTCTCAAGTTTTTAAAGGGGTACTAAAAATAACGTTAACCAAATGGCAATTTCGGGGGGGGGGGGGAAATCTAATACATGCTGCTGTTGTTTTTTGTTTGTCCTCTTGTATAAATTTTGTGCAAAATTAAAAGTACCCTTCAATACCCTCATGGAAAATTCAAAGTCACTTCTGTACTTAACAAAACCATTTGGCAAGAAAATGCGAAACTGAATATTTCTGGACATCCGGATGTTTCTGACCGACAGCAATGACATGTTAGCATTAAGCTAGCAAACTTTCATCTGACAAAGTTACGCCAGTTTCACAGCGAACTAAATAAATCCAAAGTCACCTCTGCATTTTAATATGGTGAACAACATATTAGTCACTTGAGAAGTAATCAGCTACTTATTGACCCATGACATGAACAAACTGTGCATGTTTACACGCAGCTGACAGTGCACGACCCCGTCAGGGACATCGCAGTGAGTAATAACTCGAATTTCCTCTCTCCCGCAAAGCCCTGCGGGTTTTGTTGAGGGACTTACACGCAAAAGCAAATGCGGCTGACCACGTCGACAGCGCTGCTGACTTTTAAGTGAACTAATGAGCAATAGCCACTCAGGGGATGTAAACCAGGAGGGAGCTGGTGCAGAATAAGAAGGAAGCGCTCGATACACGAAGGACTTGCGACTTTTGATGTTGCCTCACCCGCCTGACTCACTGACAGCTTTTTTGATGTTGCTCTCCTCTTTTCCACCTTCCCTGCTCTAGAAGACCCCCCTTCCCACCGGGCGCATGTTTGTCGATCATTTTCAATCTCTTTCCTTTTAATTCCTGCCCAATTCTCCTCATCAGTGGTCCGCGGACTTTATAGGTCACATTTTTTTTTCATCGCTTCGTTAAAGAACCGGAAAGTAACGAGGGGAGCCAAAAAGAGTGGCGATCGAGCACGCTCTCTTCTCCCCTGGGGTCTCCCGCATGTGCATTTCATCCCGAGAATAGACCGGCTGAAGGACAGCCTAACAAATGGGAATACTTGTGTATATGCGTGAGTGTGTGTCAGAGGCAGCCCCAGGTTACAAGGTTGCAGCGATAATCCAAATTCAATTCGGCTATCCAAATGGAATGGCTGCCAGAGGCTTGTGTGAGTCCTCTGACCCAAGGGTGAAGTGCCCCAACACCCATACTCCAGCCAAACAGGAGGGTGTGTTAAATGACTGTTGTGTAGCTGTTTTTAGAAAGGAGAACACGTACCAAACTCTTTGCGCGACTTGGATTGTCCGCGTGTATTTTGGAAAGCTGGCGTTACACGTCTAACCGCATTAGTAATTGCCGGTTTTTCGCGGGCTCGGCTGGTACGGAAACCAAGAAGAAAAAACATGAAAAAAAAATCTTGAAGAGTGGTGTGAACGGAGGAGGGAAAACAGGGAGGACAGAGAGGCGAGACAGAAGGAGCGGCGCTTGCTGCCAAGCCTTGTGGGTTGTGTGCAGATTTGTCCATTCAGCCTCCAATCTCACACACACACACACACACACACTCACAGTGGGGCCGAGTGAGCGCAGCGGCAACAGCCAGGGGAGTTCAGCAATGAGCAAATCTAAAAACAGCCACTACTGTTTCCTGTTCAGGCGCGAGAACGTCGACTTGGGTGGCAAGAGAGAAAAGCAGCATACGCATTTAAACTCACTCAGTTCACTCTATGAGCTTTCAGTGCACATTTTCCCCGATGGACACCAGCATATGACGACAGTGTTTGTTAACGGCGTGTGTGCGTCAGCGCTTGTTTATGGGCTCGTTTCAATTTAAAAGGCAAGGCCTTGCAAATTAAACCTGATGGCCACGTTTCCATTCAACACACTGCAATGCTTTGGACGGACCATTTGCAGATGTGGACGCTAAAGGTGTCCACGGACACAATATACATGCTCTAGGCTCGCTCTGCAGCGTGTTTGCTGTAAATTATTGGAATATAGCATTGCTTTTATGTTCATAATTTTGCTCTTTACTGGTGTTTTGCACTTTTCGGGATTTAGACATTTAGACCTCAAAATGGGTTTTTTCTGAGGGCATGTCAAAGCTTTTCTAGGGGTAAGTCTCATGTAATGCAGTTTTGAGACACAAACAATTTCTTGTCAAATTAAGAGCAAATTAATTGGAACAGGAGGCACCTTGATTGTTGCTTTATTGTGATTCTTTTTTTAAATGTATATTTTTATTCAGGCGTTGTATTGATGAGTGCAGCACTTTGTTTAAAGTCCAAAAAATGTTTCGCGCTAGTTCGGAAGAATTTGCCAAACAAAGATCACGTCAATGATAAAAAGGGTGAAAAACACTGCTTCGACTATTTAGTCACAGGAGGAAATTTTCCTCATCAATGTGCAGATTCAATTATGCAGGACTATCATATAAAATTCTTTGGCGTGAGTACTGCCAAGACTGTAGGGGAAATGTTATAAACGATACTTAGGGCATCATTTTTTTTTTTCTAGGTCCATATTATTACAACTACATACCAAACTACTGAAACATGGAGGATGATGAAAATAAAAAACAAAAACATGGGTTTTCGCCCAATAAAAAGTACAAAAAAACAGCGATATTAATATTGCAGCAATATTACAGCAATACATGTTATTTATTTAATTAATTATCATAGTTACAATTAAAATTATTCCTAACAATCAGTCACAAGACATGAGTTGCATTTTCATCTGTTCACAGATGCACAAGAATTGTGACCATGTTGTTGTGATCGGTAGGGTTGTCTATCTGTTTGATCCTTCATTTTATCACATAATTACTTACAGCATGTTGTCTTTTGAATATTTAATTTTTATTCAATTAACAGAGACAAGTGGTCATGCCATGTAAGCTCCCATGCCCAACTGTCATACAAGTTCCTTTCAGAGTCTAATTTTCTAAGTCTAGTTTCTGAGTCTAGTTTTCTGAGTCCAGATTTCCAGATGTTTTCCCATGCCCACCGTGGTTACCATATATTCGATTTTTATGTGAAAATACTTTTACAGTTCTCTGCCATGACTGCTTCTGGGTCCAAATTCTGCTCCTCACGGGACACGTTTGGTTCTGACGCCCAATATGTGCAACTCGCAGTCTTTGCTTACAGTGTACAGCTCACTGCCGTTAGTGACGACATGAACACATATCAACATCTGGTTTGCGGGACGATTGAAGATGTTTGTGTTCATTGTGAACTTCTTGTGACCACAGGTATTTGGACGGTTGAGAAAAAGTGACTGAGTTCAACTGAGGCGAACTCGGGTATGCTAGCAAATACTTCAAAGCACATGCAAAAATTTGCAAAGTCTAAGGTTTGCAAAGACAGATAAAATCATTTTATATTTAAACTTCAACTGTCTTCGAAGTGGTATTCCTTGAAGGTTTCACACATTTTGGTTGCAATGAGCAATATAAAGTTTGAAATAATGGAATTGGAAGTGGAAGAGACAAAAAAAACATGCAATGAAATTAATCACTACAAAAACAACAACAGCATACAAGCAGTGTAAAACAGTGCCCCCTGGCTTTCAAACATGGTATTTAAAGATATCACAATAGTTTTGAATTTGAATGATTTAATTGCACATGCTGTAACTTCTCCTTGCATCTATTTTAAACAGTCAAACTATAACAGGCTATTTTGCCCGCTGTTTGCAATATTTTTCACCTGCAAGGACTCGAGGAAGCGAAAGGAGCCCAGGCGTCGTCCTCTAGGCACCAGACAAAACGTAGAGTTGTGGAGCAGCTCCTGGTAGTCAAATCTATAAAAGGACATTGCGCAATCATTAATGGAAAGCAACAGCAACAACCTTAAAAAATGCTATTCCGCAACAGCTCTGCTTTTGATGCATAACATTTAACAACATTCACACGTCAAATAAACCGGGGCAACTTATTCGAAATGATTCAGTTTACAGTATGCACAGCAATAAATCAGCCGAGTTTTCTTTTTTCATCCACAGACATGTCGGCACCAGTACATCCAATATGCAGTATGTTGTAAAAAGAATCTCATAAGCAACTACAGTCTATTGATTTGTTGCTGTAAGGAAAAAAAAAATAAAAAAATGCCCGCAGTGCCTCAGCAATACATTACCTGGGGGTGTTCCATCAGCCCCCTGCTCATATTTCATAGAGGCGCCATGTAAAAGAGCCTAAATGCAAAACCTCTGCATCAATCATTCCTTCAACTGCTACCAGCGACAGGTGCTTGCGTACGCGCATCCAAGGTTGCACACACATACACACACACTCACTATTGTGTATTTTTCTACGGCGTGAAATTGCATTCAACTGTGCACTCGTATCTTGCAAGAATAAAAGGAATTTGTAGATCAAGTGCCGAGAGATGTTCTGTGTGTCAGCGCGCGCTTGAGGAAAAGGAAGCATAGACAATCGTACAGTCGCCTATTACTTATTACAGTAAGAGAATTAATGAATGCATATTCCCTGTTTATGTATGACAAATGCGGTTAGGGCCGAGCTTGCTTAGCCTGACCCACTTGTGTCTTTTTGTTGCCGTTTTTGTTTTCGTGCATGCCACAATGCATGACTGGGGGCCATATAGTAGATGGCGCGCGGTGTTTGTGTGACGATATTCTTTAATGAAGGCCCATTGTCTCCAGGCGTCATTCTATTGTGTCGAGCTCTGCGCACAAGGAACAGCAGCTTTTGCTTGCTTGTGATAACAATAGATTTATAATAATAA
This sequence comes from Hippichthys cyanospilos, assembly GCF_059441005.1. Lineage (NCBI taxonomy): Eukaryota > Metazoa > Chordata > Actinopteri > Syngnathiformes > Syngnathidae > Hippichthys > Hippichthys cyanospilos. Next base: position 6,694,058 of record NC_142389.1, on the reverse strand, counting down.
TGCATGTGCTCTGAATGGTATAAAATAGTTTCATCGCAGGTCAGAATATTTGGTACAGCCGTAGAGATTATTGAAACCCCGTACTGCAATATATATATATATATATATATATATATATATATATATATATATATATATATATATATATATATATATATATATGTAGTGACCATTGCAACGCTAACTAGAAAAGAATCACAATGATTTTACTCAGTATATCTGACAGTCATCCAAGTATTTCCTAGACCAATTTTGTAGTCCCATTCCAGGTGGGTCATTGCCAGGGGCGGTCCTCAGATCAAAGATCGAGGGGCTACGAGCCCCGCGGCAAAGAAATAAATGTTTTTTTTTTCTTTGATGTATTTTTTTTTCAGCAGAGTGGCTTAACCTGATGAACCTCATATTTGCACAGAAGGGTGGTTAGATTTGATGATGTCAAAATATAAAGTTTGGGATTTTTGGGGTAAAACCCTGTTGCAGTGGCATCACATTGCACTCTAAAATAAAAACACAGCAATTTTGAGGATCTTAAAACGCACGGAACCTCATGAAACCTTGCACGCATAACAGACGTGGCAAAATGATCTAATTTATTAAATTATCACGCAATATTTACAAAGTGACTCAGTAACACCCCTACAGTTAAGGAATTAGCCCCACTTATATGTTTCACCTACATCAATGAAATTTGTTAGGCATATGTAGCATGTGGAGATGTACAAAAAAGTCCATTGCATCCATGTGGTAAGATATACAGAAAATTAGCTGTGTTCAAAATTTCCAAAAATGAATCAACAAAGTCAATCCAATAGAAACTCCTATGCTCAGGGCAAAAGGCAGAAAAAAAAACCCTGACTGGTTCCGGTCAGCGAGTGCAAACAGAACCGGTGGCGTGAGTCACACACTTCAGCAAGTTAATGCAGACATGTTGCGACGAATTCTTTTATGTTTACACGTTTCTGTCACTTGGCCTCAGTTTCACATACAGACATAGGCCGCAGCGCCGTCCCGGCCACAAGACACACAGCACAGCGGGATCGCTCTATTTATGTCAAGGCATCGGGCGCCGCGTGATACCAAACGGATCAAAGCTGGTGCGCGCTCGCGTGGTTATGCGTGTGGCTGCGCGATAAGGAAGCTTGCCCTCGCCGAGTGGTTTCGCCGTCTCACGATCTCTTCGACTTAGGTTTCACCTCCTTCAACTTTCTTTTCCTCTCTCTGATTTCTTTATGTTCATTATTGATGTTTTTACTTAAGAGTTTGCCACTTTTGACCGATCTTCTTCAAGTGAACTTGAGTGACAGTTAAATAGATATCGACAAAGGGGCGGGCGCCACGGAGCTGTTTGATTGACAGCAGCTTCTCGGTTGATCATGTTGTTTTCTTTACAGGTCAAGGGTCGATAAGGAGGAAATGTGCTTGTGTATTCACTAAGTGTGTGCGTGCGTGTTTTGAGCGTGGACTTAAGTGCACGGTTGACCAACTTTATGGATTAACCGCCACGGTGCTAACAGATCACCGTCGAGACTTCGCCTATTTATGAACATCTTCAGAATGTTAGGAACAATACACACAGACATACTGAATAAAAAAATAGCAAAGGTGAATGTGCTAAATGCAATTAGCGCCTTTGTTCAATTATTATTTAAATTTTTATTTTACATGCAGTTAGCTGGCATGGTAACAAATCCATCTGAGAGAGATTAAAAAGCAAATTAATTAGCAAATTAATTACATTATAAGTGAATGCTCCATCGCATTATTGTACATACAGTACATAAAGCAAACAATTACTCAACGTTTTTTTGTTTGTTGCTATTTTTAGCAGTAAAACATGAATATTTAGTTTATAATTCATCTGATGACTATATTATTTTTCATAGACAGTTAATATCTTTACAATAACTTCTTGCAATTGTTGTGATGTCACATATGCTGAAAGTCAATTATGACTCAGATCGAGAGTGTCACATGATCAAAGCCAGAAAACAGATGAGATGTGATTGGTTACCTAAGCCTTGAGCACATGTGATATCATTTTCACTAGTAATATGTGATTTTAAAGGTTTTAAATACATGAAAACCAATTTAGTTAAAAAAATATTAAGTTTTCACACACATCCAGCATTCGGTTTCATTTTTCTCTTTAAAACGAGGCAGGGAGAAAAGTATTTTGATGCATTGTGCTTTAATATGGAGCAATGTTTTTACTCGATGACATGCCTGACAAACAAACTTAATAATGAGCGACTCAACACAGTTGCAGAATAAAAAAAAAAAGCACAGAAAAGCTATACCCAAGCCAAACATTTTTTTGTGTGTGTGTACCATATTTTTCCTTCTACAAGTCAAGTTTTTTTTCCCTCATTTTCAACCCCCATGTTGGGGGGGGCTTGACTTATACCGGCATAACTCAAAACCAGATCAATTTTCTCCACATATCTGTGTGAATAACATTAATTTAAATATAAAATAAGTCAATCATGTCATTTACAAGGCTTAAAATGATTATATATACCTCGAATCGATATGGTAAGCTTCTGTTTTATCACGTTTGCACTTTCATCAAGCGCCACCTTATTGCCTCTTTGCTGTCAACAACGAGGCCGCCGTGGATCATTTTTCCGGCGGACTTTGACCCATAATGAAAAGAAAAAGACGGCTTGACATGTTCGTTCAAGACAAAAAGGCGAAAATGACGAGCAGGAAGCATAGGACATCTGGGATTTAAATGGGAGGAGATATTTGGCGTGTCAGATGTTGACAATTAGGGATTTTCCACAAATTCATCACGCCCCACCCCCAGAAATGCGTCTAAAAGTCATGTAAATGTGTTTTAATTGGACGCTCATGATATATGTAACCACTAAAGTCAGGGGTAGACTTATATTCGCTTTTTTGTAAATTTCACCCAAATTGAAGTAAGCATGACGAGGTTGACTTGTGCACAAAGAAATATGCTACTTTCTGTGTACATTGACAAAGATAAAAGATTACAATATTTCTTAATCTTGCACAGGATGTCACATTGATGTCTAAACTTAGCAACGATTCCCAAATTCCTCATTCAGTCTTTTCGAACTCTTTGAAATTTCTGACATCTCTCATCTCCTTTACCTCTCTCTCCTACATTTAGCAATTTCAATATTCCTTTAACCCAAGGGAAAAAAAAAAAAACGAGAGAATTTGCATCCCAGTGCTAAATCTTATCCCGCAGCTGTTCAGCGCACGTAGGAAGGAGCCTCCAATGGCAAACTCACGGCCTGTTCTTGTAACAGATGGACGGATTAGGCACCTCCTTGAATCACTCCTTCGTTTCCGTCTTTCATTTCTCACTCTGCCACCTCGTCTTTATTCCTATCTTGTCACAAAACTAAAATTGAGACTTGATGTGGCGGAAAAAAACAAATCCTGTTAAATGACTGGAAAAAAACCCCATTCATATAAATATATATATTTTGTCTTTTGCACACATTCGCATTGACTTCATACATGAAGCGTAATCAAGATCAGAACAGCATGATCAATCTTTTATGTTGAATTACAGTCAAATTATAATATATGTTGATACTGTATTTCAATACGCCTTCATGCAAAATAAACTAGCATGCACAGTTACTTTTGTCATGTGACATTTGACGGCCAAAGTTAAGTTGAACACAACAAGTCATGAATTATGCAATTGATTTTCACCGGGAACTATTTTTAACAAACTTAAATTGCTGGCTGGTCAATCTAATGACTGGAGATGCGGCTGTTCTGATTTTGGTCTGCCAAAAAACTAAATTTAATAAATAATAATAAAAAAAATGTTTTTAAGACCCCCTGCAAATGTGCTCATGAGCTTGGTAAATTGACTTTTTAAACATTTACTTTTATTGAAACGTGAGAAGTCCACCATAAACTTATCAATGGTCAATGTTCAGAAAACTGAAAATCAATTGGCACAGCATACTGTACATTGCTGTACCACTTTGGGATTGTGCCACCAGAAAGCTCAATAGTATATGGGTTGACTTTATTTCCCATGATTCATTGACACGTAAGCAGGAAGTAGTTATGTTCCACAATATAGGAATGTGAACGAAAACAGTTTAGATTCAATTTTTTAATTGTTTTATTATATATTACTATGACAACTGTGTGACTGCTATAGGCTTGGCGAAAATAACTGACTTGATGAACAAAAAGAAGGGAAAAAAAACGTTGTGTCATGCACTAATTCAAGACTAAATAATGTGGCTGGTGAACATAATCAGGACCAGGGACCTAAAGTTCAAAATCGGGTATGTCCCAGTTAAAAGGGAACGTCTGCTCACTCCATTTAAGTTTGAAGTGCTTAATTTAGGTGGATGACTTCTGGACTTGGTTAGGTATAGCGTGGGCTATATAAGGTGGCGACTTAAAAAAAAAAAAAAAAATCAGGAAATAGGAGAGCGTTCTTGAGCAAAATGATCATTACAAGTCCGAATCAAAACTGAGTCCCTGGGTTCAACAGAGTAAATATGACAATAAACATAGCTATAACCAGAACAAAAATAAACAGACAGAAGGAACTAAATAATGTACACAAAGACAAATGGCAAACAGGTGAGCAGAATGTAGGAGAGAGGCGACAGACGCACGAGTGGCACGCGCAAGACAATGATAGTACACAATGAGCAGACAAGGAGGGCTCAACAAGGGAAACGACACGAGATCAAACATAACCGTCAGATCTATTATCTACAACAAACCATCTGTCTCGGTGTCAAAACCGTCAACACAACAAACAACAAATGCAAACTGCTGTAAATCAACCAACATGCAGACAGACATCTTTTCAGATGTCACACTGACTTAAATATCCTCCCCAATTTTTTTTAGCCATATACGTATGGTGTGCATTAACATTTACATATTTAAGTCATAAGTGATAACCAATCACGGTTTAGCCAGCAAATGCCACATGCTTAGAAAACAGGTGTCATAATGTATCCTTATCTTAGCCATGACCATAGATGATGTCATTTTCAGTTGATGGAAAGTTACAAAATGTGTTTTTAAATGTATTAATAGTACATGAAGATGATATAAGTAAAATAGGGTAATCAAATTATTTGAATACAAAACCTTCAATTGCTGAAAAACGCAAAATATGGAAGGTATCCCCATATTTAACTTTACTTTTAGTGTAACCCAGTGTTTCTTAACTATATTTTGCCAGGCCCCCCCTAGAAAAGAGAAAACCTTTCGCCCCCCAGTCGATGCACTGAATATAAATAAGATTATTATTGATGAAAATTGTTTAAGTATACCTCCACATGTATCCTTTTTAACATTAACAGAAAACGCAATATAAATCAGCTTTCAACAACTGTTAATTATTTTTATCATGTTTATACGGGTTATAGCTTAGTCTAAAATGGAAAAAAAAAGAAGCAAGTGCACCAAAGTGAATGAAACTGAAAGAAAATTATGAAAATTATTACTTTATTGCAATTACATTCCACATGACAAAAACAAAGCCTTTTTCCTGGGATCATCCGCGCCCCCCCCCCCGGCACCCCCACTATTTGAGAAGCACTGGTGTAACAGATACAGATCCAAAAAAACTTTGAGAGAAAGAGAAAGAGAAAAATCTCACAATTTTACAAATATGCAATGAAATATGTCATACTGTATTTAAATTGCATTTACTGTACATATAAGACAAGAATTTGGATTTTATTCATTGTAATTTGTAATCATTACATTCCAAAAATTAGTACAATTTTTTTTGTACAGTTGAAAATATAACTGACAGTATCGCTGCATAATTTAGCAACTTCATATTCCATGTTTTGCTTTTCTTTGAACAAAAAAATGGACTGCTTCTGTTACAGCATTAAAAAGTTATACCCCCTTTACGTACCCCCTTTTAAGAGAGGCAATTTTAGAATTATTCTCCGCTACTTTGTTATCATACCGTTTTTTTTAATTATTATTATTTAAAATTGCATATTTTCACTTGGAGTGATACTTTTTCTTGGCTGCACTTGTGCACCATCCCCTCCCATATTCCCTATTCCCAATCCCCCCTCCGCCGAGTGTGTGTGTGTGTGGCCGTCCCGTTTTTTTTTTTCCTCTTTGTCTTTATCGGCCTCTCTCCCTCCATCTCCCATTAATTACACGGAGAACGAAGGGATTTAGCTCTCTAATCTGAAAAGATACGACCCCACAACCAGCTCATCCCTTAACACTGTTACTTATACCTCAATCCTGCACTCACACAGCCAAACTCACACACGCACGCACGCACGCACGCGCACGGAGCTGCGGGCTAAACAGAAATATGCATGCAAGATGTAGGATGTTTTTATTCTTTGAAATACAAAAGAGAATACGGCGCATTTGGGAAAAGTTGTTTTGCCTCTACAAAATGTGTCTTAAAATGTGAATTCAAAGTGCATCCCACATCAATTTACTGCCAAAGTTCTAGCATTATGCAGATTACAGCAACATTAAATACCGTACTCCTAAGTAGTTCCCGCTAGGCTTACGAGAATGCTTTTGGCTGAATCAATTTAATGTTCATTTATTTTCACTTTTTGAGTTTTCATCCAACGTGATTACATAATGAATAAATACACAAAAAATAATCATGTTGCCTGAACGCGGGCTCTAAAAATGAATACTGGAAGCTAGCAGATATTTCTGCCTTTTTATACGTATAACAAAAATACGCTGCATATTAATACATTGGTCCGCTCCATGGAATGGCTGCTGAGTGGGTGTGACAGGCCTCATCATGCAATGTCGTTTAGTTATATATAGAAATGGGAGCACAGCTGTCTCTCCATTAGGCTAAAAGCACAGCAGCACACTAACATGGCCATGGAATCGCCAATCCATTCGCTGCTCTTTGACAAGGGACGAAAGATGGAAGACGGCTTTGGAATATTTAGGAGCTAGAGAGGTTGGGCTTGTGGATATTGGGAGCGCTTGAAAAAATTTACATGCTGTACCAAAAGTGGCAGGAAACAAAGGAAACTAAACTGAAGTGCTCATTTTTATGAGCGGGCAACTTTTGGACTGTTAGCAAGTTAGGTTTGCGTATTTGGACATTGGATTTATAGTATGACAACATCTGCATTAAAATTGTGTGCCAACCCGATCCCAGGTCCATAATAATGCTCTATTCAATCTAACTGTTTCGGATTTATATTATGGTTTGGCTTATATTAAATAATGGTATGTTTTAAATATTTTTAGTAGAACAGCTGTTACGATATCATTCGCTATGATGTTGTTATCAGATATAGGGACCGGCAAATCAGAATTAGGGCAATATTCTATGAGACTTGCACCAACTTAGACTCGTCCAACTAAAGACTCGATACATGACTCGGACTGTTTTGTTACTTGTGACTTTGTTACTTGTGAACAATTGTATGACTTTATTTTCTGAAGTGACGTAAGTTACATTTTATAATGTGACTCAATTGAAAGGAAAACGTACGTACTGCCCCAAGTAAAAACAAAAGAAAGGGGAACTAAAACACTTAAGCATGAGTCTTTGAGTCTGTTTCATGTTTCAGTTGTGATACAAGAAACTAAACAATCAAATGTAAAAATTCTAACATTTTTAAGGAAATTCCAGATCATATGAAAAAAATAGGTAGGACTCGTGGTCGGGGACTTGGCCTTGGAGACTTGTGCCTATATCTAGTTTTTATGGCTACTTGTCAACTTTTGCCATAATGGTCTTGTATTTGCCCCATTTTGGCTTTGTATTATATCAGTTTTGTCATATAGGGTTCCTCTATGTACCTCGTGACTTGCAGCGAATGGATTATTTCATAATATTGTCAGTTTCTCACATAGGGCTAGGCATTGCATGGTTTCTCAGTATTTCGGTTTGAGTTTTTCAACGGCATGCTGTTAGAATATCAAACTCATAACTCGTCTTCCTAGTTTCTTTTCAAGTCTAGCTTTCTAGGTCTAAATTTCCAGGGCTAGTTTACTATTCAATTTTCCGTATAAAGCCTTCGATTCCATATGTCAGCTTTTGGGTCTAAATTCTGTCTTTCGCGTGACAACAGCAGAAACTAAACGACTATTGCTGTGTCGAGCAATTCTTACAGTTTAGCTTCTTGAACAAAGTAACAGCTCGAAAAGACCACATGAGAAAAAAAAAAGATATAAAGGTATGAAAATAAGTCACAGCTTGAGCTAGAAAAAGCTCACTGTGTATTTCTCACTCTTCTCCACTAGCATTCACTTCTGCTGCAAGTCTAGCGTGACTGATCTCAAATCAGGTTTTCTGCATACAAATGCAGAGCAAGGCGTCGACTCTCCACTTACTTTTCCAACCCCCCCCCCCAACTACTCTCAGCAGGCGCACGGGCCAAAACCTTGCTTCCATTTCCCATTCCTACAGGATGCTTAACCGAATGTCTATCTCAAAGTGGAGCGGCAATTGGACTTTGAAGTGGGAGTTCTCCCTTACTTTCCTACATAATTTATGATATAAGATTAGATGGAAAGAAGAGGGAGGGAAAGAAAGATGGCAATAAGCTGAAAGGAGCAGTGAGCGTGCCTTAAGATGGTCTTTGGGTGAGATAAAGATGCTAGTTATCATCAATTTCCATATCAATGACAAGCCTTACCCCCACTCATAGTTTTGCGGAACAGTGTACTAAAATAGTAAGAAACGACCCATTGTGTGCATGTGCATGCGAGCGCAAGCGTTTCCTGGCAACTTCCAGATTTACGTTGAAGTTATCGGACGAGCCAACTGGCAGGCGGCACACCGGGAAGCCGTTTAAGAGCCAAACACACAAAAGCAATCTCGTAAGATCTACCGCCGTCGACATGTGTCGAAGCAAAACAGAACAACAAACATTACATCAGAGGAGTCGCGCTGCCGTTAAAAAGCTCTGAGCAAATACTGCTGCATATAGAAAAGCAGCTGCACTAATAGCGGCGGCGGTTGGAACACCCAAACACAGGTGGGGCCTACAATAGGTATGGCTGCAACTTCTTTGAAGTCAAATGTGTGGGAAAGTTTGCAGAGGCTGCTGGATCATTGAAGAATGTGTGCATGGCCATCAGTCAAATGCATAAAACTCAAAGACCAAAACTTTAGAGCAGTGTTTCTCGACTATATTTTGCCAGGCCCCCCCTAGAAAACCGAAAATTTTTCGCTCCCCCCCTCAGTCGAAGTACTGAATATAAATTATTGAAAATTGTTTAAGTATACTTACACATGTATCCTTTTTAACATTAACGACAGAAAAACGCAATATAAATCAACTTTCAACAACTGTTAATTATTTTTATCGTGTTTATTTATACGGGTTACAGCTTAGTCTAAAACGAAAAAAAAAAGAAGCAAGTGCGCCAAAGTGCCTGAAACTAAAAGAAAATGATGAAAATTATTACTTTATTGCAATTACATTCCACATGACAAAAACAAAGCCCCCCCCCCCCCACCCCCCAAGAGGGCCCGCCCCACTATTTGAGAAACACTGCTTTAAAGTCACAAGCTGGTATGGAGCAATGTGTGTTTTCAAAGTGTTGAAGAGCAAAACGTTGCCAGGATAGTCAGACTTCTTTTTTTTCGACTTGAAAGAAATCAGTGCCAAGAGATTAGTCGCCAGTGTGCAAAAATAGAGAATTTCTTTGGAGACTTCAAACGGCAACTGACCTTGTGTTTTATGATCAGTGGACGACGGTTTGTTATATGTAGCCACCTCTAAATAGAGCTGCTATTCATATCGTCTTCGCATTTATCTGAATATTTCACTGGAGGGACAAGAGGCTCGTCTAGTTGCTTTCACTGGATGATATATTTGCTAATGGGTGTTTCGAACAAAAAGTTTAGCGATGCTGTCTGCTGCGATGGCAAAGCAAACATTTGAGGGAAATGAGGATTTACCCTATGGGCACTATTGCTCATATGCATATATTGTTATGAAAATCATAAGTCAACGCTTCAGTCTGTTTGCTGTGTGGATCTGTTCGTCAGTTCTTTGAGGCATTTAGAAGTCCTAAAACTCACGTTTCAACTTTGGGTAATTTGCCTATGTTCATTCAATTAATTCAGAGACCTAATTCTTACCATCTGTCTCAGTGTACAAGTCAAGTTTTTTTTTTTTTTTTCCTAATTTTCAACCCCCATGTTGGGGGGGCTCGACTTATACTGGCGTAACTAAAAACTAGACCAGTTTTCGACACGTATCTGTGTGTGAATAACATTAATTCGAAGATGAATAAGTAAATAATGTCATTTGCAAGGCTTAAAATGATTATATATACCTCTAATTTATTTAGTAAGCATCCGTTTTAGCAGGTTTGCATGTCCAAAAGCACTTTCGTCAAACGCCGTCTTTTGACTCTTTGTTGTCAACGTGGATCATTTTTCTGGCCGACTTTGACCCATTATGAAAAGGAAAACACGGCTTGACTTCAAGCACTCGTGGATGTCAGCAGGTGGGGGGAGAAAAATAACGAAGAGCAACTGCTCCACACTCTGATCTCACCAGAGTCATCACTAGGGTAAGCAAGGCTTCAACATAACATTTCTAGAAACCTCAATTTCAAACAAATTGAACAGGTCCGAAGGTGACTACAAAAGTAATGAGGAGATTTAAATGAAAGTCAAGTAAGATAAGGATGTCTGGGAGTTAAATGGGAAGAGCTATCTGGCTTGTCAGACATTGATGAGTTTTTAGGGCTTTTTGACAAATTAATATTCAGCTGTGTCAAAAAAATAAAGGTTTGAAACTTCAAATCGTATTTTTGTTACATTACTTTCAACATTCGCATCTACGTACGCGCCTACATTGCCTGGCACTTGTCTCGTTTCCACCCCGCCCCTTCCCCCACATAACCGCAACAGTATGTTATTCAATATATATGAAGAAGAAATGCGTATTAAAGTACCGTAATTTTTTAACACACATCATGTGTTTTAATTAGACAGCCATGATATATAAATTCCCCCAAATTGAAGTAAAAAAAAAAAAAGGGGGGGGGGGGTCGACTTGTACACAAGGTCAACTTGTACACTGACAAATATGGTCATACATATCTTTGGTCATTTCTGAAACGAAACGTGATTTGAAAGATATACACTCAGGACTTTCCAGTGTGCGTTTGCAAGCTGTATTGTTTGTTTGTTGACGGGATCTGCATCTATGTCAAAAACAACAATGAAAAACAAACAAAAAAAGGAGTCATAGCCTGGCTAAGCAATGTTTTGTGACTGTCATTATGAAACAATCTCATGCGCAAGCATATTGAAGAACAAAATGAATGGCTCGCTCAGGATGAGTATGTTATTGTTTTTCTCATCCCAAGTGACCATTGATTCTGAAACAGTGGCTTTTTTTTTTTTTGGTGGGATCAGCCTATATTATGGATATAAAAGCAACGATGCAGTAAGCGGGTATAAGTAATGTTGCCAGAAACTCAATATCATTTTTCTCTGAACACTGCTTAGAGTAGGAGTGGGACAAGTTATCAATATCGTGATATATCTCTCGCAAAACAGGATGATACACCAGCATCAATGTGTGGACAGTTACACAAAAAATGACAAGTTTGGCTTTCTATTGTGTGTGATGTGAAACTTTATATCCTCCATACACTGTCACTGCAGTGCATGAAATAAAAGTGCATTTTATTTTGTTGTATTTTGAAAATTCTGTCTGGGATTTCATGTACCATACTTTCTGCACTATAAGGCGCACCGGATTATAAGGCGCACCCCCAATTAATGACATATTTTAAAACATTTCCATATATAAAGTGCACCGGATTATAAGGCGCACCCTTAACTAATGACATATTTTAAAACTTTTTCAATCACAATGTAGTAATACTCAAAGTAATAACAATAATAACTCAAATAATAACTCTAAACTCTCAATAGCATAATAACTCAATGTCAATATGACCAACGTTGTTCAACTGTAAACACACAAAAGAAACAGATAAAGCTTACTTTATCAGTTCATTCCCCATCTACCAATCCCAGTCTCAATATTGATCCATATATAAGGCGCGCCTGATTATAAGGCGCATCAGCTTTTTAAAAAAGTGAAGGCTTGTTCAACTGTAAACACACAAAAGAAACAGATAAAGCTTATTTTATCAGTTCATTCCCCATCTATGAATCCCAGTTTCAATATTGATCCATATATAAGGCGCGCCTGATTATAAGGCGCATCAGCTTTTTAAAAAAGTGAAGGCTTGTTCAACTGTAAACACACAAAAGAAACAGATAAAGCTTATTTTATCAGTTCATTCCCCATCTATGAATCCCAGTTTCAATATTGATCCATATATAAGGCGCGCCTGATTATAAGGCGCATCAGCTTTTTAAAAAAGTGAAGGCTTTTAGGTTTGCCTTATAGTGTGGAAAATACGGTACATGAGAACTCTGAGTGTGTTCAACACAAGACGTATATCATTGTCTTGTCTATTCCCTCCCTCCTTGTCGTTCCTCCCACCATCCATCTTCTTTTCACTGTCATTCATCTGCACACACTCGCTTACAGACCACCAGACTGCTCTGTTAAGACTTGACTTTGAAGCTTCAAACGTAAAGAAACCCCAAAAAGATCTTCTGTTTGCCTGGTTCTTTAATTGATCTCGCCTGAATTCCCCCCCAAATTCCACAACATTGCTTATATTTTCACAACTTCTTGCAATCATAAATAGCTTCGACTTTTGAAATGAAGTGCAATTATAACAAGATCATATGACCAGAAAGTATATGTATGTATGTAGCACGGATAGCACGTTTGTCGAGATGAAACTGAGTAGAAGGTAACCTCTTTCACCTGCGAAGGATATTGAGCCGGCTGAAGTCAGTCGGGGCACAATCACTACAGATGCGTGCAGACAAGTGGAGCAAAGAAAACGGGAGTACAAGCAACAGCCAAAGCGACAGCACAGGGCGGGTAGGGAACAGATGTCTTTTTTTTTTTTTTTTTTTTGCAAGGGTCATAAACAAGGAGCCATTCAACTTTGAAGACAGCCGAAGGGCACGGAGAATTACAGAGTGCGAGGACGAGAAAAATCGAGATAAATTACCGCGCGGTAACAGGAGTCAATTGAAAATGCTCAGTGATGGAGGAAAAAGGGGGGATATATTAGTGGAGGAAACATTAAGCCAGGCAGGAGCAAAGAGTGGTAGGGGAGACTAAATGGTTTGTGAAATCAATCAATGAAGGTGCGACTTGGCAGCTCATCTAGTGTGCGTTGCAGCCTTTATGCTGCTGACAGTGCCAACGTACAACAGCCCTCTGGAAAGGGGGGGGGGGGTCGCAAATTGTATAGCCCAGGGGATTTGGACTATGTGCATATTTATACATTCACACTCAGGCCAGTTTGTCCGAACCTGTTTCTGTGACTGGGGGCGTGTGTTACCAAAACAGAATACAATAACATTAAATACACTTGACTAAAAACTTAAATTGTGTTATATTGACAAAAGAGTTTTAAAAACATGACATTCATTATTTAAAATCTGTAATTAATTGATCCAATTACCGTATTTTCCGCACTATAAAAGCCTTCATTTTTTTTAAAAGCTGGTGGTGCGCCTTATAATCAGGTGCGTCATATATGGATCAATATTGAGATTGGAATGAATTGATAAAGTAAGCTTGACCTGTTTATTTCATGTGTTTACAGTTGAACAAGGTTGGTCATATTGACTGAGTTATTATGCTATTGAGAGTTTAGAGTTATTATTTGAGTTATTATTGTTATTACTTTGAGTATTACTATATTGTGATTGAAAAAGTTTTAAAATAGGTCATTAATTGAGGGTGCGCCTTATAATCCGGTGAGCCTTATATATGGAAAAAGTTTTAAAAGGTGTCATTAATTAAGGCTGCGCCTTATAATCCGGTGCCCCTAGTACGGAAAATAAGGTAATCCAATTTTGATCTCACAATTTTTTTTTCCATATAGACAAATTGTGTTTTTTTTGGCAGATAAAAAGACTGATTTACAACAACAACAAAGTAGCTTCAGTCTTTTATTTTATTTTCACAGACTATAACATATCCAGTGGTAACCATTTACTTTCAGCTGCGTGTATAACCCCGTTTCCTTCGACGTTTTCTACTTAACGCTATTCTACTCGACAAAAGCCCCCAGTGATGCTCGCCGAAAAATCCTTGTGTTTCTTTGTGGTTCCAAATGAAGCAGTGCAGTTTCTAAAACATGATGTTGGAGGTCATTGATTGGTCTAAGACACATGTGCGTCAACGGAAATACCCAGAAAAACATTGACAACAATGAGAGGGAAAAAAAATGAAAAAGCTTTCACTTCCACAACTTATTTTTGATAGACTTGAATAGCATCTTCTTGATGATGTAATATTCCAAAACAGCCACACACAAATCACCATGAATAATTACTTACGACCATGTTTTGTAAAGATAAATAAATACATCAACATTCTTCTGTTTTTTTAATTGTTTAGTGCCTTGTCACTGGTAAGCTATTTCATGGACACCATATTGGGGGAGGGTCGACTTATAGCTCAAAACAGACCATTTTTCCCACATATACGTGTTTGAATAACAGAAATGAGTAATATTGTGTCTTTTACAATGCTTTTGATTGTCCTAAAGAGGAAAGTGAGGATCTATGCTAAGGGCACTATTGCTATATGCATATATTGTATGGAAATCCTAAGTCAATGCTTTAGTCTGTTTGCTGTTTGGAAGTCTTAAATTTCATGTTTGATTAACATTTCAACACCGGTAGTTTGCTTATGTGCATTGTCTTCATTCAGAGAACTAATTCTTACCGTCTTTCTCCATGTACAAGTTGAGTTTTTTTCCTCATTTTCGACCGCCATATTGGGAGGGTCAACTTATACCCGCATAACTCAAAACCAGACCAATTTTCTCCACATATCTGTGTGTGAATAATATGAATTGAAATGTGAAATAAGTCAAATCATTTAATTTAAAAGGCTAAAACGATACGATATATTGAAAAAAATATGCATCTGTTTCTCAAAATGTACTAATTGCTCAAAAACGAGACTGTGTGGATAATTGTTTCGGCGAACTTTGATGCATTATGAAAAGGAGAAGACGGTTTGACTTGTGTCCTTCGTCTCGGTTTCACCCCACCCCATAACTGCAATAGTATGTTATTCCATATATGATGAAAAAAATGTGTCTAAAATGTTGACATTTTAATAACACACATCATGTGTTATAATTGGGCAGCCATGTTTGATGTAACCACTACAGTCAGGAGTTTGAATGAAATTTGAAAAAATGAGGGGGTGGGAGGTTCGACTTGTTCTCTGAGAAATACAATAAATCTTTTTGATGAATAATAAGAACTTGCATTTTTGAAGTCACTTTTTGAGACACGTTTCCTAAATTGACACGGGGGGGGTGCTGTGCGTCATAAGTTGATTTCAGTTGTGAAAACGTCATTCAATTATCTCCTAGAAGTGGGCGACATCATCTAAATTCTACATATTCATTAGCTTAGACACCCAAATGTGTCAAATCCTCCAGCATGCTTTTCGTTTATCCTCTGAGCATGCCATGACATAAAAAAAAAAAAAACGGCAATTTCCATCTAATTGTTTTCAGAGGCAGCCAAGAAGCCAAAGCTTTACTTTCGAACATAAGGAAGAACGGTGCTTTTTTTCTTGAATCAATCGTTAAATAATTAGAGAATAATATAAAAATATATCATCATCAATCCTGTTGATGGGGTTCTCGAGTTAAGTTTGGCAAAAAAAACGCTTCCTCGCTCGCTACATTAGCATCTTTGTTGACATGATCGGGTGCGAAAATTAAAGTAAATGAGTAAATTTAAGACCATCCATTGATTTTTAGAGTAATCAAGCCACAAAGCTTTTATTAACTAAAATAACACACACACGGTATCTCCATAAATCCAATATCCATTATTTCAAAGGTTCACCGGTAGATTAAAACCGCAAATTGTTGCTATACTTATAGTGAATTCCGTCAAGGCGTTTTGCTTTTGACCTTCTTCAAAAACTTCCACCACAAAAGCTGGTTCACCAGCCAGTCATCTTCACTCAAGTGGACATGCAGCACATAAATAATTGACAGGCTTCCGTGCATCGGGGTGAAGATGCATCGTATACAGTATATGTCCATGCGTGCATTTTCAGACCCAGACAGCAGGCTGAGTGGTGATTACACGTGGTCTTCAAGGGGGATGAAGGAGGGCATGGCCTTTATGAGGTCAGGACTTTGCTAATCTACAAGCTTTTCAGTTGCTTCACGCTGCAGTTGTGAAGATCTAAGGAGATAAGCATGTCTGAAGCTTCTGGAGTTTTACCAACTACGTATATCACATAAATTTGATAATCAAATATGTCATCCACTTGTCCTCAATATATGCAAGACCAGAACCAGAATACATCAAGTGTCAAAGTGAGAGCCACTGAGGAATTATTCTTCACGCATGGTCACGCGCATATGCGGACAGACTGCCTGTCAATTACGAAAAAAGGGAGATGGGGTTCGGATGTTTTTTGTTTGTTTTTTTTAGATGTTTGCTCACACAAACTGTATGACACAGTTAAAACGTGATTCAGGAAGTAATTACATTTCTAATTTAGAAAACTGCATTTTAGCCAAATAATGCTATGAAGAGTGATATTTTTCCAGTTTATTTTTCAAACAGACATTTTAATACCTGGAATTTGATCACATTCAACTCCATACTTGTGTATGAACTCATAAAAAACAGACAAGGTCATGTGAGTGAAGTCCGACCCATTGATTGTGCACACGCGTGCGTCTAATGCATTTCCAGTATGCTTCGACGATTTTCAGGATGCCAAGTAATTTTTCCATCTTATCTTAGTTCCAAACAATTTTACACAAATACACACATTACACAGCACGACTTGAATTCAATTGACCATTGTGTGACGGCGACAGCACTTGTTTTGCAAATAACTAGCGATGTCAACAATTACTCCACGAAAACAGCACATGCTTTGTCTGCTATTTGGGAAAATTCCTTTTAAAACTTGATTCTTGTTTTTGCACTGCTGGCATAAACAGGCAGTAAGAGAAACATTAAAAAAAAAAGATAATTATCATTATTTGCGCAGACTAGTATGAATGGAAGACATTCTAGAATATATTTAATACGCTTAATATCCTATTGGGGGAAAAAAACTCAGAAAAACAGAATTAGTGAGAAACCTACCTACTGAACATATAAATATCCAAAATGCATGAAAACAAATCAATGATTGTTGAGGCGCAACAATTGATCAGTTAGCAAATTACCGTATTTTCCGCATTACAAGGCGCACCGGATTATAAGGCGCACCCTCAATTAATGACATATTTTAAAACGTTTTCCATATATAAGGCGCACCGGATTATAAGGCGCACCCTCAATTAATGACATATTTTAAAACTTTTTCAATCACAATATAGTAATACTCAAAAAAAATAATAACTCAAATAACAACTCTAAACTCTCAATAGCATAATGTCAATATGGCTACCCTTGTTCAAGTGTAAACACACAAAAGAAAGAGGTAAAGCTTACTTTATCAGTTCATTCACCATCTACGAATCCCAATCGTAATATTGATCCATATATAAGGCGCCCCTGATTATAAGGCGCACCATCAGCATTTAAAAGAAAAAATAAGGCTTTTAGATGCGCCTTATAGTGCAGAAAATACGGTAAGCAATAATTAATTTTGATTATTTATTTCTTTAATTTCGATATTTACACTTTAGAAAACTAAAGTTATCCAAATACTCAGAATTGTATTCTTTCGACTGAAAATACTCTCTGCATTCTTAAGTGCTTTATGAAAGCAAATTCATTATCATTATGATGAATCAAACATTTACATTGTATTCATTTGTATTGTTTAGCTATATGTGGGTGCTCCAAGTACACCAATTAAAAAAAAAAAGAAGTTCCAACGTTTATATTAAGCGTTTCACATAGACAATACTCTGAGTAATAACAGCCAGAAAGAAAACCGATGATGTAATTGACGTGAAAGGAAACAGGGGAAATACATCACATAAATAAAAATAAGCCTTTTGACATTGGGTACTTATTAAAATAGCAACGCTGCACTTGCTCAAAGAACCTATCTAAAAATACATAGTGAAAAGCCAGCTTTTATTTTTAAAGACTTCACGACAATTATGTGGTCACGAGCGTCTCGTCTCCGCGAGAACAAGAAAAGGGTGAGTTCGCCCAACTGTTTGAGTCCGGGGCTATACAAACATATGCTCTCAATTCCAGCTTAGGACCTCTTAAAATAGCACCACCATCCACTTCTATTCCATTTATCTTCTCGGGAAAGTGCAGTGAGCTGCATAAAGTCACAATAGCGAGATATGCCTGGCCTACTTTATCGGTAAGCTTAGGCTTGAAAGTACTTCTTTAAGATTTAAGGCCCAAAACATTAAGATTACATTTGAATTGGATTTTTTTTTTCTTTTTTTCCAAAGGATGTTCCCAAACTATTCACACATTGATGCATACCGGCCACGGCTTGAGTAGCACTCAGTCCACTGAGACGTGGAGACAGTAGATGCACTGTGGAGGACTTGGACTGAGTCCAGAGCCTCTCGAGAACATTCCATTGAGAGTCTGCTGGCTGCATGGCTCGGAGGCTGGTAAACAAGCACGATAACAAACAACCACAACGACCCTACAAAAATTCATCAAGGAGCATCCGTTCCTAAAAGACAATTTCTCACGTCCTAATAATAACCAACTGGAATGATGCTAGCTATCAAAGGGGGGGGGGGGGGGGGGGGGGGGGGGGGGGAGCATGTTATGTATGCTTTTTATTAGTTTGTCTCAGAACTCGCATGATTTCTGTAAATCATTGAATGAGGAACTTGTCTCACAGCTGCCGCTCGCGGGAAAAAAAAATCTGTAGAGGCGTGAGTTACTAACAGAATGAATTATCTTGTTTTTCACACAGGCCAGCCAGCTGTCAAGCACAGACAACGCTTGCTTTCAATACTCGCTCCACTTCCATTGCAATGTTTTCTTTTTCAAATCAAGTTTTTCTAGAGGTGACTTAACTAGATCGTAATGATTAGGTGACTTCCTGTTGTCTGATTTTTTTTTTTTTTGGTTTGGTTTGCCTCTCAAAAAGATTATTGTCTCGAAAAATTGTATCAGTAGACCTAAATCCTTATCGTTTTTAACGTTAACAAAAGCAAAAAAGCAATATGACTCAACTTTCAACAACTGTTAATCAGTTTTTACAGCATTTTTACAGTGGGTTACAGCTTAGTCTAAAACTGAAAAAAATAACCAAGTGCATCAAAGTGCCTTAAAAAAGAAAATCCTATTTTATTGCAGTTACACTTCCCATGAAAAAAACAAAGCCTTTTCCCGGGGTCATCCGCACCCCCCCAGAGGGGCCCGCCCCACAATTTGAAAAGCACTGTCGTAATCTCACCATTATTTGATTTATTTCAATATTGGCATCACAAAAGCATGCAGACACATGCACATAAACAAATTTCTATTTCAACAACATTCAAGTTGTTGTTTTTTTTTTGGAAACTACACCTTCTTACAGTTTATAGTAAATTTAAGCCAATCCGGACAAAAAGCTGCATTTATAGCCCGGAATTTACGGTATATAAACAGCCGAGGCAAAGGTGGGAAAATGCAGCAAAAGGATTTTTCTTTCTGGCGTAGCTGACCTCGTGATTGACAGCATCTGACTGACTCACTCTGCAACTCCACCCGAATCAATCATGACATTATGTGCTGAGACAGCTCAAAGTTGTTGAACGTTATGACCATTTCAGTCTGGGAAAATCAAAAGGAATGCTGAGGCAATATTTACGGCATCATATTTTCTGCTACGAAGCTTGATTCAGGTAGACTATCTTGTATATTCCTTTCAACACTCTTACTAGTGATACGCTTTCGAATACTTCACAAGGATAATTCTGTCTAATGCTGATAAAATAAAAAGGTATGCATATATATCGGTGACCATGCTGTCATCAAATTGTGTTTTTCAAGTTTCCTGAACAAATAATGACTTTTTTAAAAAGATATATACACTATTGCATAACTTGTATCAATTGCAGATCATTTTTTTTTTATCTGTGTTTTTAATAGTCGTTGCAAGGTTGAGAATTTGAAAAATGGAAGTAATATGACTCGGCATGGTCACAAGAAATACGCACTTTGCTTCGAGGCATTATTGATCTCATGGATGACACATTTCATTAAATCACATGTAGTATGGAAGTTACTTCTGCCTTAAACACTGACATCTGGATTTTGGCCTGTTTTACTGCCACTTCTCCATGTTCTGAGATAGCTCTTTGAGACACATTTGTGATTAAAAGTTATGAAATGTTGGACTTTAAATGCTATTCTGGCTGGAACAAATGGCCAACACAACATTTTTTGACAGTTTATTTAATGGCTTAATACATTTTTTTTTCTTATAGCACCTTTTACTCCTACGACCAAAACTACTTTGTGAGAGTACTCTTTTAATGAAACATCTGCAACCATTTATATAGCATGAGTGATTTCTTGAGTAGCAAAGCTCTTTGCTGAGGAGAAAACATACACATTTGTGTGCACACACACACACAACTACACACACAAAATGACAGTCACTTTTAATGATTCAGCGGTCCTTGAACATTATACGTGTGCTTCTGGTTATTCTTTTTTTTAAAATAGATAATTAATGAATATATACATCTATTGCAACAGCAGGCCTAAATGAATGTGACCCCTGCTGAGTGTGCTGATAGTAAAACAAATCTTTTCGTGTGTTTTCTTGGGAAGTGATAGAATATAATCTCTATTAGTACGAGCCCGTGTGGGCACACGAAACATTTAACAGTCTGTTCGTGTGATAATGTTGACACCGTTAACACGTCTGGCTCCATATGATTCTTTATCATCATCACCCTCTTCAAATTATGGCCATAGTTTGGCTATTCTCTGTATGTATATGTGTATACTGTATGTGTGTGTTTAATATATGTATATTTTGTTGGCGGCTGACTAAAACAAGCAACACTCAGAGTTGTAAGTCAAAAATACCCATAAAATGAAATTATTAATAAATTATCATCAGTCTATAGTTCCCTTTTTGGTCCTATTTTGTGTGTCTTAGTCATACAAAAATTCCGGTTACAATTCGGCCAATTTTTTTTTAATTATCTGACACCAAAGTAATTACCGTTGCGTAACAGATGTCAGTATTCACTTCAGTTTGTATTGTTTATCGGCACTCACAATGTTCGTGTGAAATTTCGAGATGATGCAATAGATCACACTCAATTTTGGGGACGCGCCCTCTACAAATGAAATAAAAAAGGATTTGCTTGGGGTGACATGGGTTTAAAAGGTCATAACATAATTGAAGTTTTGCTGACTTTCAATCAATGATCACTTGGCAGTTCTACATCAAATTTTTACATGTCTTTATTTGGAGGTAAAAATCAAGCGCGGCAGCTCAGATGTCCGCATATAATCCCGAGCAGAACAAGGGTGGCATTAAGTGGAGTAGGGCAAAGTTGAGTGGAAAATCACTTGAGAGACTGAAATAGAATTTTGGAAGCTAACTTTAACGTTACTGATTTGCATTATGGATGACTAACTGGCAAAATGGTTTCAAGAAGTGTGATGGAAAAGTAATGAAGCCCCTTGTGTAGAGTCCGATAAATGTCACCAAGCCTGATTAATGATCACAAGGGATTATGTTGGCGGAATGAAGACGACAACTAAGGAGGAAAAAGAACTAAATTGAGGGGGGTGGTTTTAACCCGACATATGAAAATGTACATAATCAGTACAAAAAAAGTGTAAAATACAGTTGCAATGATTGGTTATTGAACAAGTAATCAATTAACAAATTGATCCATGCATATTATTGCTCATCTAGACACGTTTATTTATTTTTTTTTTCAAAATACTTGGAATGTCATCTTCTCAACATTAAATATCTTATTTCTGAAGTCCTCCACGAAAGCGGACATTCATTTTGATGAATGTAAATAAAGCATTTGCTTGTACTATTGAAATTAAAATTTTTACATCAAATTTTTCATCAAGTCAAATTTCATTATATTCAATAATGTACAGCATACAATATAGAACATATATACCCTTATAACAAATTATAATTTTCTGATGTCATAATTTATTCATGCATATTTTTACATTGTTACTTTTTTTTAGAAAGGTAAGCTGTGGCTTAAGAATGGAAAATTTGAAAAACACAATAATAAAATACCAACTTTTGCAAGTTTTCTTCAACTTTTACTTTATTTTTTTTTGCTAGCAATACCCATTTTGAACATTTTTAGGGGCCTCTGATTTCAAATGTGCAAAATTGATTTGATTTCACAGTCATAATGGCCCCCCAACAGAAACTATAACTACAATGTGCAATGTGTAATCAGTCAATTTCCAAAAATATTTATTAACTTCCATCCTCCTTTCAAAAAGCATGAAAAAGCATTCACATTCCAGAATATGCACAAACATAAATTCATTTTTATTCTGTTATTGTTTTAGTATTTAACAGGTCAGAAAAAAATGGTAATACGAGTGCCTTTAAATTAAAGGCACCGAAAAAATTAATGTCGTTACAGAAAATAATAACTGGATTTCTTGTCACTTAATCAAGGCCCCTCGAGATTTCACGCGTCTTCCTTTAAGATTTAAAGTTCATAACCCACCCGAAACCCACGCTCACCACCTATTCAATCCTAGGAGCATGTTTTAACTAGTGCATATCTATTTTAAATAATTTAGTGAAGGCAGCAAGATGAATCCCTCCCCCCCACTCACACACGCATGTAACATAAACACACAAATAATGGAGCGGAAAGTTAATTAGACGTGGAGCTGAGAGGGAGCATCTTCCCGCAGCGACACGATCATTAACAGTATAGTGCATCTCTAGGGGGTTGAGGGGAGGCATGTGCTTTTTTTTTCTGTATTATCACACACACAATTATATCCCCGTAAACACTCGCATATATCCAACATCGGAAGGACAAAAATTCAGGATGTACGCGCACAGAAGAAATATAATGACTTCGCGGTCCTTGTTCGGGGTCGCAAACCAACCTAAACTCTGGAAACTCAAATTATTATTGGACTTAATCGGCTCTCAAATGACATATGTGTTTTTTTTTGTGCCAAAGACAACATTCAGTTGTCGGTTGCCTCAGGTGTAAAATGTCAGAGGTGGCGCCACAAGAGAAAAATTTTTTAAGGGCAAATATGGCTGTTTGGCTTGGCTGTGCTTATGGGAATATTATCGAATGAGTTTGCCCTCGAGGTTACAATAATAACAAATCACCTTCCAAGGGTAGAAAGAAAGGCAACAAGATATAAGCCAACAGAGCTCAAAATAACATGAATCTATATGCAACTGGCTGCGAGACCAGCTTGCAAGAATCAAGCGCAATGAAGACATCAAAACTGATATTGTAATGTAAATTCCCAATTTTTTAACTTCCACATTTTATTATATGTATATGTATTTGTCACATTTGTTAATTTTATGTATTCATGAGGGAACGACACAATCCAAAATTGATCTGGAATATTGGTCAAATATCAATAAAAAATCCAAATAAAATATAGTATCAGACAATATCCTTTTTTATCCAAAGTCTCTTATATTAACGGTCCATTGCAGACTTCACTCCTGCTCTTTAGCTCCAGTATCTTTTAATTTTGAATATTGCATGTTCTCCTCCCTACTGTCCTTTGCGGGAAAAGTGTCTCTTGTAACATTCCAAATGAAAAAATATAGACAACCATTATTTTATTTACGTTATTTTTGTCACGCTTAATTTAATTGAAATCCGATATCCCAAACTTTTGATATCCCTCTGTTGCAACGCTACATATGTCCGCAAGAAAAGTCCGTGTGAAAAACGGCGGTGCAAACATGGTTCCCGGAGTGCTTTGAGGCAATTATTTTTAATTGGCCTATTCTTAAAGTCAAGCTACCCAACTTGGTCAACTTCTTTTCACAACCCAGGAGTAAATTATTACTCTGTGAATCAACCCTGTTTCTTTTGCCATTTCCTCCTAAACTTGCTCTCTGGTGTCAAACTCAAGGCCCGGGGGCCTGATCGGGCCGCAAAATGCTAATTATGGCTTTGTTTCTGGCTAAAATACCAAATTTTCAAGTTGCCTTCAACTTTTACTATATTTTTGTTATCAATACCGATCATAAATGAAATTTATTAGACTTCAAAGTCACAATTGCCCTCCGGTAGAAACTACAACTACAATGTGGCTCACGATAAAAAGAAGTTTGACACCCCTGCTTGAGAGGGCTGAAATATGACAGATGCAGACTCAGAGACAGTTTTTCCCCAGAGCTGCTAGTTCTGAAACACAACAAAATAATTGAAAATAAATATTGATAGCACTCTGGGAATCCATGATTTTTATTCTGTTGAATATATTGTTCATATTTATTTCATACGAACAACTCTATTCTAATATAAAATATGTGACGTACAGTAGCTACTGACTACATGAATGTAACCTGAAGATCGAAGCCCTGGAACAAATGAAACAAGCAACCACACCAGGATCCGTCCCTCCATATTCCATTTCGGGGATTCCATTACATTCCTTCCCAGCTGTCTGGAAACCACTCCCCTCCGGAGAGGCCTGACATGTCTGGGATTTTTTTCGTTCCAAGTGTTTCCAATGAAATTACCGCGCTTTGTCACTCAATTAAGCCCGGCTTTCAATTTCCTGTGGGCGGTTGACGTCTGCTGGCTGTCAAAGCCGGATAAGGCCAGGTATTTGATGTCAGGTCTGCGCGGCGGGGTCTCGTTTGAGCCGCGTGGGCTCGCTCGTCTGAAGGGACCCCAAAGCTCTTTGGGAGAAAGCGAAGACGAGAGCGGGAGATTGAAGTCGGTCCAAATTCCGCCTCAGAATGTGACAGCTGAGAGATTAGTGGTTAATTAGCTCCGACCGGTTTTCTGGCAAGCGGGGTACTGCCCGATCATTTTGCTTTACACGAAAAGGCGAAGAGAATCAGTGCCGCCTCTGGGGGGGAGCCAGTCGAAAAGAAAAAACAAGACTATAGCCAAAAGTGGAACAAAATACTTCCTCGCTCAAGTTTCTCATGTACATCTGGCGAGGAAAGATAAGGAAGATGTAACGAAAACAAAACGGTGATTGACACCTTGCTCATTACGCACATATCAGAAGTCGCGGAAATTGTTACGCTTGTGTGTACTGTGTTAAGCATTATACACAAAATGACGAGAGGCAGGTCGTGAGTGAGCAAAAGGGAAGAAAGAATGCACCACTTGCAAAACGAAAGTGCGGTAGGGAAACAAGATTTGTATGCGGTATAAGATCAATTGCATGGAGCGTGATTTTTTTTTTCTTCACTCACACACTCACACACACACAAAAACATGGCACTGCAAAGAAAGACAATCCAACTGCAAATGCTTTGTATTAGCTTTTCTCTTAATTGTATCCCCTGAAGTGTATGTTGATGAGTCTGGGAACCAGACTCTTTGCGTTGCCTGCAAATGAGTCTAGCGACAGGCTCCATGACACGCATGTATGAAACAAGACAAAAGTGAACAAACAGGCAGTTGAAAGAACCAATCAGTAAAGAGTGGGCGTGATGTCAGAAAAGCTAAGTAAACAGTAGCAATGGAGGCGAAGTAAATTCAACATGGCTGGTTGAAAAGGGGGGAGACATAATGAATTATGGCGGTACTGCGGTACAAATTTGATGATTCATGCTGTCGCAAGTATCATCTCGCCCATGCGGATCTTTAAATGTTATAAGGCGGGATTTCGTTCTGGCGCCAAACAGTGATGTTACTCACGAATACGTCACACCAAGTAAACAAATTTAATTGCAGTTTGGTTTGATCAAGCAGATCAATGGGAATCTTTTCACTTTTTTTCTCTCAAGAGTGGGTGTGGCTTATTGCAAGGTTATAGGTAGATATCGGTACCTCTGTGACATTAAACAGTCCATTGATATTTCATTAAAGTGAAGTAAATGTATATTTTAGGTTATTTTTAATCAGCTAAGATACTTTCATTGATAAATATCAATGCTTTTCAATCACCGTATTTTCCGCACTATAAGGCGCACCGGATTATAAGGCGCAGCTTCAATTAATGACATATTTTAAAATATATATTTTAGGTTCTTCTTACTCAGCTAAGATACTTTCATTGATATATATCAATGCTTTTCAATACCGTATTTTCCGCACTATAAGGCGCACCGGATTATAAGGCGCAGCCTCAATTAATGACATATTTTAAAGCTTTTTCCATATATAAGGCGCACCAGATTATAAGGCACAGCCTCAATTAATGACATATTTTAAAACTTTTTCAATCACAATATAGTAATACGCAAATTAATAACAATAACTCAAATAATAACTCTAAACTCTCAATAGCTTAATAATTCAATGTCAATATGACCAACCTTGTTCAACACACAAAAGAAACAGGTAAAGCTTACTTTATCAGTTCATTCCCCATCTACGAATCCCAATCTCAGTATTGCCCCATATATAAGACGCACCCGATTATAAGGCGCACCTTCAGCTTTTTTTTTTTAAATTAAGGCTTTTAGGTGCGCCTTATAGTGTGGAAAATTCGGTATATTTTGCAAAGCCACCTTAAGAATGAGAAAACATACAATAGTCTGTCTACTATTCTTGCCTAGTAATGAGCAGTATTTTTTTTCATTTATACACACATTTTCAATTAATACTGTCCCAATTTGACATGACGTGAGTGAGATGTTTGATTCATGTTTTTTGTTGTTGTACCCCAAGCCTCAGAGTAGCAGGTCTTGGTAAGAGATTTCTAAATGACATCATGTCATTGCGGCGTTTAGTTTGCTGAAATGGATTAATAGCTGCCGTCGCTCAGGGCAGCTAGGATGAGTCCCAATGCAGAGGGGATTCCTGGTAGCGACACATTGTCATCGGAGTGTCAAAGCAGTGCTTTGTCAATCATATGGGGCAATAGCATCCGTCTCACAGGGTCTCCTCTAGCTCGGGGCGCTAGGCAAATGCCTGGGTTACTTGCTTGGTTGCAGAATCTCTGCCTGTATTATTCCGTGGGGGAAAGTTTCTCTGGTGTGCTCTCAAGTCATCATTTTTAACAAGATGAAGCAATTTCCGGAGAAATTGTGTGTGGATGCTGACTTTTTGGGGGTATTATGGAAGCATGTCGTGGTACTGAACAATGTAGAATGGTGCAGAATGTTAGGGAGTATTATCGTCATTATATAAGAGTTCAAAGTTTTAAGTAACAATTTGAATCTTCATCATCAAATGTGAAAAGGGTATGAAAAAAAGTTTAATTTCTTGGAGTCTTCTTGAATTAACAAAAAAGTAGTAGAAATATGCTCAAAGTTTTGAATCTGTTAAACTATGTGGAAATCAGAGGGGAATAAAACCAAAAAATGCCGCTTTTAGTTTGTATTTTTAAAGCATTTTGCTGTAGGGATAAGCAGTTTTAAGTTGAATGTGATTGAATTCATCCAAAAAATGTAGAATTCTGTCATGAGAGAACATGCTGGGAGAGGGTGCGGACCCACAAGCAGGAAAGCAGGGTGTGCTCAAAAATAGTAATTCAATATAGTGATGACCAAAAAAAAAAAAAAAGCTTAAAGCGAGGATGATGAAAAACTGACTGCAACACTGACACAATACCAACACTTCGACAATGACCCGGCAAGAACTGAAAGGAAACAGGAAACTAAATACACTCAAAACTGACGAGACAAATAAGGAAAACCTGGGCATGAGATAATAGGAGCAGGCGGCTGATTGGTAGACACGAGTTTGAATTTGAAGTTGACGTAATTGAAAAGTAGCTCCGGCATTCACACGATGACTATTTTCTCTTGATGACATTGCAATGGCCGTTCCCATTGTTAGCAATATTTGACAAGAATAGTCCAACAGGGATGCTTCAAGAAAGTCAATAAGCGAGGGAGCGAGGAGATGAATAACGTCAACAGCTCCAGACGGGGCATAAGGCGGAGAAGGCTTCAGTGAATTAGCTTTCCCAGCATAGATCAATGCTGCATTACCGCAAGAAAAAGGGAGGAGGTGGAATGAGAAAAGAGAGGAGCAGCAAATAATTTGTATCTGCCCCGAGTACGCTCCCCGCTCTTATTTCTCCCAGTTGGCATCAGTGAGTTCTCTAAGCAAACATGATCGTAAAGAAGACAGGATTTCAGCCAATAATCATCCTACAAAACCACATCGGTATTCTAGGGGAACCTCACAGGATGATAATAAATAGCGAGCCACAAGTAAATTTCTTTTTTTCATAAAAAAATGGCCGACTGGTGCAGATGATTTGGCCATAAATGCGATTTCACCTTATAATCAGTTCACCTTCATAATAGACATCTTTGGAAGGAAAAGTCCATAAAGATGACCTCCTAGTACCTCTATATATTTTGTAAAAATCAAAACAATCAATGCACCAATAGTCCTTCATGTAAAACATTCATGTCTAGAAGTCTATTGACTGTGTGACGATGGAAAAAAACCAGCAACAATCAATAAGTAATTGTTAACAAGGTTCCAAACTTGAAGCTATCTTTCTTCCTGAGTGCTGCTCCTTATTTATGAATGAACTGGGAATTAGTCAAGAGCGGTCTCAGCGCACACTGTTTCCACTCAGTCGTTCCGCAGAATATTAGATCTCACACCTACCACAATTGTCCTGTGGATAACTCCTTACTTACCGGAATTTTTCCACCGAGATCAATAAAACCGCCACAAGTTTAATCATCATTACATTATCCTTGGAAACCAATCTGGCTCGGTGAACGCTTATAGAACCGTACGTTTTATGGGACTGATATTTCTGCACATTCTAGCCCATCTGCTGCAGTTGTTATGTAAACAGATGCCTCAATGTTGAAGAAACATACAGAATATTAAACATGCTGAATATTAATTTGTCAACGTCCTAAAAGTAATCATCAATATCTGACACGCCAAATAGCTCCTCCCATTTAACGTCCTTCTCCTTACTACTCGTCATTTGCGCAAACCATCCTCACTACTCTTCCACGACTAGTCATCTTCGGACTCATCCAATCTGTTTGAAATGGAGGTCTTCGGAGATGATTTGCTGATCATCTTACTTGGGATATTATCCCAAACTTTCTTCACTCAAGTGACAACTGTTGTGAGATCAGCGCATGGAACGTTGCCCACTCCTGCTGACATCCATGACGGGTTGTTCAAGCACCTTAAGGGTTGAAGGAGAAAAATCAAGCTGTCTTTTCCTTTTCATAATGCATCAATCCGACTATTGTCAGCCTCGTTGTTGACAACAGGGAATTAGCTCTAAAACGGATGCACACTATATCAAATTAGAGGTGTATACGTAATATATATATATATATATATATATATATATATATATATATATATATATATATATATATATATATATATATATATATATATATATATATATATATATATATATAATAAAACATAATTTTAAGCCTTGTAAATGACATATTAGTTATTTTTCATTCGAATTAATGTTATTCAAACACTAACATGGAGAAAATATGCCTGTTTTGAGTTTTGCAATTATAAATTGACCCCCTAATATGGGGTTGAAAATAAGGGGAAAAACACTCGATGTACTCTGAGAAATATGGTAACGATTTTCCCCCAAAAACACCATTAACTATATGGAGCAACGATGCATGCATGTGATGAAGCATTAACCTTCCAAAGTTAAAAAATACAATAAAAGCTTATATTAAAAAATGACCACATGCAGACAAAATAGTCTGAATTAGAGTTTGTTGCAGTATGGATTGCCTTCTGTGGAGGCCTTCTAATAGATCACAAGACATTTATTGGTTGTATGGATTCCCTGGAGTTCATCAGGGTCCAGTGGGTGAGGTAGAATTGCAGAGACGGAATATAGATTGACCCTACTGCTGTCTACGGAGCGCCTCTGATTAGCCTCCACCCTATTAGAGAGCATGATGGAGTGTGACAGTGTGTAAGTGCTTGCGTGGGTATTGTGAGGGAGGAGATGGTAAACGGGTGCAGTCTGAAGTAGCTTAATGCACTGAATCCGCAATGTAATACAATAAATGCGGCTGTAGCTTTCATGCATATAATTTGTTTGGTCATTAGTGCATGGCTTCGCAAATAGCATGTCTTATGCAAATGCGGGAAAAGTGATTTAGTCAAACGTAATCGGCACAATTTGGAGTGTTCTACCACAGTATTTCGGCTGTCATTAATTCCTGCATGTAAACTCAACAGACTGTAACATAAGATAGCAGTAGGTTCTAAATGCCTCAGCTATTTTATGTGCTATTTCATGTCATGTTTTGTAATGAACTAATGGCTCGCTGCACCTGTGTCTGACACTGGCACCATTAAGTGCTATCTACTTTTGAAAGTACTTTTCATTGATTTTTTATTTTTTTTTAAATGTGTTATGAATTTCATTCTGGGTTTAACCCTTGTGCATTCATTTTAAGAAGACTAGTTTGAAGCAAGTTGGTGTTCTCGTGTAGGAGTTGACGCGAGGACAAAAAAAAAAATAACCATTAAGTTGTCTTTGGCGCCACCTACTGCCTTAAAGTGTTACATACAAGTCAATCAAGAAATTTCTATCTGTTGGACTATCTCAACCATTCCTTAAGCACTTGGTTCAAAAGTCACAGGAAATGCAATATAACACATAGGTTTAACATCCATCGAAAAAACATGGATTATAATGAGTGTGTTTCTGTCCAACCTGGTACCCATGAACATATGCGTCATAATTATTTAGGACGCCAAGCTGCAATAGTTTAGAATTTGCAGCATGGTTGTATTTTGAACTTTAACATGATTATATAATTAGCATGAAATTTCAACTCCCTAGTGTTTTTTTTTTCAATGTGAATCATCGAAAAGGTCCCATATTGGTACCATGTATGCACAAGGGTTGATTTATACTGCTTTTTTCTTTTGTTGATGTTAAAAGGGATAGAGTTTCAGGTATACTTATATATATTCTATAAATAATAATCTTATTTATGGTCGGTGTGGCAAGTGGGGGTGGCACAAAATGTTTTCTTTTTCTATGGGGGGCTTTGCAAAATATAATTGCTAAGCACTGGTTTAAATAAATAACCCAAAATGTTAGTTTGATTGTTTTTTTTTACCCACGAGTTTAAAAACCATTTCAATTTACGTTATAAAAGGAATCCACAAATGCAAATTTGAAATTAATTGTCAGGTGAAACCTATAAAATGTTTACTTCTATTGTGTTAATAACGTGGATGCACGGCTCATTGTTAGCAGTCATTTCCCAACCGAAAAGTTGTGAGTTCGATCTCCCGACCCCTGTGACTACGTCAAAGTGTCCTTGAGCAAGGCACTGAACCACCAGTTGTTCCTAACATTCAGTCATCAGTAGGTAAATAAATCATTAGAGATAAGCGCTTTGAGTACCTAAAGTAGAAAAGTTCGACTTAAAATCTATTTATCATTAAAGTTCAATACCGAACACTCTAGAACCAGTTGGGTCAGGATCTGTTTTTCCCACACCTGAGCACCAACCAGACAAAGGTTGTTCTCTCGCTAGCTAGTTGATTGTAGTCCACCACCTGTCAAGGAAACGCACCAGTCCATACATCACTCACAGCGAGGAGCAACTACGCTCTGTAGGTTTCGCCCAATGACTGAAAGCCGCCGCGAGAGCAACTACGGCGAAGTTTTTGCTCGGATCACAACTTGCGTCTCATTCATCAAAGGTGATGAAGAAGGAGACAGGAGAGGAGTGCCGAACAGTCCCAGTGCAGCTATCATTAAACGAAAGTTCAACAGCAGACCTCATGAGTAATTCATGATGTTCAGCGCGTTCTTCAGTTCAGTTGTGCGCGGAATATAAGAGCGCCTAACTGCGGCACACTTTGTCTCCCGTGTTTGCTGATGTTGGGCTTACCACAACAAACATGCGCTTAATCAAAAGGCTGCATAAGGAAAGAAAACAGAAGTTTAAATATTCTCTCGAGACTTCCCCCAAAAAGCGTGCAGCTCAAAATGATTTTGTTCTTAGGAGACAAGGGAGGCTTTGTTTTGGTGGTGTCTTAAGGCGATGCTGGAAGGAGTTTCATCAAACAGATCTGTTGTGTTACATTTGCGACAATATGATTTGAAAAGTAAATACAGCCGCTATGATGACAACTTCAGTAGCGATGTGTCGCGATATGACTTAATTGGGGAACAAACTTTGGATAGTTTTGCCCATATGACGTAAATTACATAATATTTATGTTTTCGAGTAGGGCTAGGAAAAAAAGTCAACCAAGTCAGGTAAGTCGACTTTAAGAATAGGTTAAATAAAAATAGATTACTAAATATTTTACTAAAAATATTTTTGTGTCACCGTTTTCTTACCTTGCTGCGATAATGTCTCCCCTAATCATTCAAGGCAGCAAGTGGTTTTGTAACCAGGGCCAACAGGAACAAATAAAAGGGGGTCAAACAGAGAGTGTAACTAGACCGGAAGGAGATCTGAAGGTCCCTGCAGGTCCCTGTCCGCTCTCCTTGCGAGAAAAGGTTTGTTGTCTTCCTTCTAGTTTGTTGATTATTAAATGTTCTAGGTTGCCGGAACAGTCAACCATGAAACATTCCCAGTTTGCCTGATGAGTAGAAAATGAAGAAGAAAAAACAGGAACCTATTGATCTCACCATAGAAAACAGGCAGCTCCACTCTTAGAATTATTGTTGAAGCATTGTCTGTAAGTGATCTTAAAGAAACAATTACATATGTAATGTATGTATAACTATATGTTTGTGTGAACTAAAAGGTAGTTAGTCCTTGTTGACCCTAAATGGTAATCCCTAGTGCAATGGTGGTAATTGTGATTGATGACGGGTTAGCCAGGTAATATGTTTACAAGATATTACACACTCGTTAACTAAGTGGTCATTGCCGTGTTGCACTTGTTGACAACTTGATATGACTTGATCATCTGGGTGAAATTTCAGCTCCCTGGTGTCTTCTTTCAGTGCTTTCTCTTTGTGAAAAGTCTTTTGTGTACAGATTAAAGGTTTGAACTAAAAAGTGCCAACCCCATTTTCAGGTGGTCGTTAAAATTTAAATGTCTTTGAACAGCTAATGGCAAAATGGCCGCCCCCTTATGATGACTAACAGCAAATGCTTAATTCATATTCCACCAATGTAATATTAATGATTGCTGTGTTTAGATTAGAACGGGTGCATAGAACATATTATTAGAAAGATCATTTTGGACTTCCTCTATAATTGTGTGACTCGAAGAAAGCCAAAGCTCGACGCGATCTCTGATAAGCATTTTTCCCCATATATGTAATTCTGGTACTCTCCACATTTTTTGAAATAGCCTACCTTCTTGATTAGCGTACCCACTGTACTCCTTTCATAGAAATACTGCTGGGTAACATTGATGTCAGGTCAGAATTCAACAAAGTGCCTTTAATAGACTGCTTACGCCATTTCAATGTGTTCCTGAGGAAGAAGCGTGTTAGTCTGTTGTACCCAAAAGAGTACACAATGACCTAACTCAAAGGTCACTATGGAGGGGGAGGTACAAGCCACTGAGGCCAAATGTAACAAATGCCGGATTTGC
Source organism: Hippichthys cyanospilos (assembly GCF_059441005.1). Taxonomy (NCBI): domain Eukaryota; kingdom Metazoa; phylum Chordata; class Actinopteri; order Syngnathiformes; family Syngnathidae; genus Hippichthys; species Hippichthys cyanospilos. Next base: position 6,660,368 of record NC_142389.1, on the reverse strand, counting down.
TGATACTAGTTAAAGATCTAAAGATGAAGGATGGCCCATTCATTTAAATACCAGTTTAACCCCAATGCCTCACATGGTTATTAAAACCTTTGTCTATACTGTAGATCAGATTAGTGAAGCATTGCTGCAGCAGTGAGCCCTTTGAACCTTTCAGGGATCCAGATTATGAAGACTATGCAATATTAAATATTGTAACGAATGAATGAAGCAATTAGTCGGAAACGAAACAAATATCAAATGAATGTATTATTGATTAATCGTTTCAACACCTGATTTCATTTAAAAATTGTCCAAATATTCTTAAGGACAGCCTAAAAATAACTCATTTTCAATTTATAAGGATATTATCAACATTATTTAATATTTTTTTTCTGACATTTTATGGACCAAATCGATAACCGAAGCTAATCTTTTTGGTTAGCTTTTTCTCCGTTGTCAATTTCAAATAACTAACCACATGTTAGTTACAGGTATAATTTTAAATAAGAAAAATTACAAATATATTACTCATAAACTATTAATTCAAACCTATAGGGTGTAAAGAACACAAAATTCTCAAAAACTATTAAATGCCCATTTTCACATACAATTATTACCTTTTGAAAAATATTTGTTCACTGCCGTCGATTGAAATTGACCTTAAATTATCAAGGCCCTGGTATAGACCAATCACAGCTCAGCTTGGCCATGTGATGTACAGAGGCTGAGCTGTGATTGGCTGTTGTGTTTTTACAATTTATTGGCCATGAAAAATGTTTTTATCAAATGAATTTCATTTCCGAAAACAGCTATTATTTAGCCACGGGGTGGATGAATAGCTTGAATTATGACAGGCGATAATAAAATCAATACCATCAAAAAACTCAAACCCTAAACAAAGACTATACATTTTTATTTGATGCATTGACAAACAGCATTTTTTTTGCTTTCTAAATTGCAAAACCGTGATCACACAGGTACAACAACACTCAGGGTCAAAAGTTCAATGCCATCTTGCTAAATAAACAAAGTGAAAACAGGACACCGGGTTCCTGTCCCTTAAGTGCGTGAGGAATTAGACATGTCTTGCTCCATCCCTGCCTTCCTCCACCTCCCAATGAACTGTATTGTCATTGTCAAAGCCTTTTCCGCTCCAGTTGGCCCGGACAACAGCAAGCAAGCTTGCCAGAGGCCTTTCCTGCTATGATCCCGCCAACGTTGGCCAAGGTTGATGAAGGGCCCGATTAGGACCCTGAATGGACACCCATTAGGTAGTTAACCACACAAGTGTGAGAGCCCTGAAGCAATTCTTTCTTCTTCGCGATCCATGACAAGCATCTGACGTGTACGAGAGAGCGAGCGAACTATACTGGTGAGGAGATGTCAACAGAAGAAGGTAGTGGTGTGAAAAGTTTGAATGATGTCCATGTGAGGATGTTTAGATTGGAGCGTTGCCTTTTTAGGGCTCAGTAAGAAGATTTGAATCAGTTATCGTAGTTACAGTATTTATTAATAATATGGAGGAGTGAAGAGAACAGTTATTATTTTCGAAAAATGCAATGTTTTGGTCTTGACTGGTTCGCAAAGTACTGCTGTACTGATGTATTTAATTGTAAAGTAAAAAAATGATTGAATATATATATATATATATATATATATATATATATATATATATATATATATATATATATATATGTGTGTTCAATCGTTTTGATTCAAGCTATAGATGCAACAATCATTCAAATTTCAAATAATTGACATCATCCGTTTTCTATCACCACTTATGCTACTGCTCGCTAGCCAATTGCAATAATAGATAATTATTTAATTTAACCAATTATTCTTGCACTTCTATTTGTGTTTTTGAGAACCACATTTGCCCAAAATTTGTCTCAAAATTTCAGCCTCTTGGCAGCAATAATGAATGATTCATTTTTTTCCTCTCTGACAAATCATTTTTTACATATTATGCAGGAGCAAAATGACAACTAAAATAAGCACGATGATTCATAATAAAAGGAAAACGCCTTGTCGTTTCTACACATCAGGAATCGTCATAGATGACATTATTTCCATGTGAATGACCCACCGAGCAAATTAAAAAACGATGAGAAAGGAAAAGATTAAATAGAACTTAAACAATAATGTTGACACAAATGTGACAAAAACAATGCGTTCTTGAAATACAGAAACAAAAATCCTAACAGTTCCCATCCCTGGTGATAAAACCCACCATTCTGTGAGCTATTGTGTGATGATGTAAGCAAAACTACTTCTCGTGTAGTTCTGTGTTCAACATCAAGCTAAATGTGTTGAATCAATTCTTGGATGAAACGTTATATTCTGTCATTATTTATCCCATTTAAATGATGACAATCACTGAATAATTCACTATCCATCATCCACCAATCAATCAATTCAAGTATTCTCTTATGGATCATGTGTAGCATACAATCAAGAGTTCTTGACTGGCTAAAACCTTTCAAAGCTGACAAGATTGACATAAAGGAAGTTCATTCAAGCTGAAGCAATATATCGTTTCTTGATTATATCTGCAGAGAGCTGAATAATTGGGAATGGGTTTGCAGTGGATCTAAAAATCTGTTTGTACAACACCATCAAGGCCTTAGGATAGCAGTTTGTGAAAGTCAAACACAGATGAGATCACTTTCCATCCATATTTCATTTCAAGCATTCAATAGTGTTTGCTTATGTCCACAAAAGTCTGCAGGGCTCTTGGCGGCTTTCAAATTGTAAATCTGTTATCTTCACAAGCTATCATGCATACAGTGCAACAGAAACATGGGAACGTTGATGCATTTCCTTTTTCTTTTTTTTTTTTTTACCCTTTACCAAGTTGTACTGGCTGGAAAAAGAAACTATATAAATGATCCATGTCATCATAAAATGTGCGTGAATGATTTATAAAACTGCCTCAGGCAAAAGATTCAAATCCCTGCAGATTGACAGTGGTGAGTCTAATTGCAGAAGTTGGAACCAACAGATGGCAGAGGACCTTGAAAATATGTCAAATTAGTTGGAATGTGAGGAAAGGATAAATGATCAATAACATTGAATAAATATTGTCTCATCACAAACAATTCACTATGCATCTCAATACACAGGGTGTAATGCAATTTTAATAAACAGTCAGTTCATATTAAAGCGGAAAGATTTGACATATTGTGTAATCATTAGATAGAGGGGAAAAAAAAAACACACATAACCAGGCTTATATAGGGGAGATTTAATTTGGAGTCGACAAAAATATGAATTTTCAACAAAAATGTCCATTTTGGGATTTCTACAAAAATAAGCACTTGAAAGTTTCGACTTTCATTTCCCGGTAGCCAAAAAGGTTCAAATAGTATGCAAAATGTATGAAAATTAGGGATTAGTAGACTATGTGCACCGTTGAAAAATAAAATGTCAAATGGGATCTCAAAATTTTTAAAAATCGCTTTATTGAAATTGCTATAACTGTCAAATTTAAAACTAAAGGGGACCCCTGTGTTACAGCGACCCTGGCTCACGTTATTTTTATGTTGCAACGTGGAATACTGAGTTTTTTCATCCCCTATTTATGGTACTTTCCCTGTTTTGCGACAAAAACAACTGTCATGACCCTAGGGGCTTGGCTGTATTTGTGTTGTTTCGTCTCCATCTGCAGGCGTTTTTAGGCAATTACACTTATTTTCAGTTGCCGTCACTGCAACGCGTCACTACAATTCTGTTCTGCGATTGGTCAGCATCTCCTCACGGAAATGCTGGTCTGCTCTTGGTCGGCCTCACTCGTTTCAAAATGTCGGAACGGTAAAGCTTTGTTCGATTGTGAGTGCTTAGAAAATAGTATTTTACTGCTTAATTCAAAGTTGAAAGGGTTAGCCATGGGTCCCAAGATTGCTAGTGATGTTAAAGAGAGAAGTAAATGATGATTAATATGGAAACGATGCTGGAGATAATCAAAAAATACGAAGTTAGCCTTACTAGGGAATATGGGCATAACAAGCACCACTCAAAGGTAAATAAATCCGTTCTATATTTTTTATTTATCATGTTTTCTGATTGTATACATGTATATTATATACAAGCAGCACGTACTATACAATTTTTGTACCAATTTGTAATATGTATGTACAATTTTGATGTTTTTACCCGGGGTTCTAAACCCATTGGCTATTTAACATAGTAATTTGATCTCGTAACACGGGGGCGCACTGTACTCCCATGAATTATAGATCACTTTAAAAGAAATTTAGAGGAAGAATTAGAAAATAACATCTCTTTTGTGTCAGTCTTTGGTAGCACTGAGCACATAATGTGCAACTCACTACTGCGTGTGAGGCAAGTGTGTGTAAAGTCTTCCAGAGCAGAAAGTTTGACTTCATGTGGAAGCTGCTGCTACATTATTCATACTGGAACTGAGCGAGATGATAGGAGACTTGCAGTCAACTGTTAAGAGACAGCAAGACACATGGGATGTTGGGGAGGGAAGTTACATAGTGACAAGGGTAGGAAGTCGCACACATCCACATCGTGCTGGGTCGAGCACTACAAATATTTCCCTTGTCAATGCATAGTTCAAATAGCGTGGAAAAGTTGGGGGGATACCCATAGCACACAAACACGTGGCTAGTTTTCAAACGTGAAAATTGAATATATTTTGATGCAGACGCACAAAACGTTTTTTCATTTGGATGAAATATTTTTAATGTTGGTATAGTAATGCCCCTTTCTGGGTCCCGTAACAGAAAGGCAGTTGGGACATTAGCCTGCACAAGCCGGAGCATTAATCCGGCCCCGCGTGCTCTTGTTTGGCGCCGATGCAATTGGTTCTACAAGTGTTAAACGTAAACACAAGGTAAGTGTCACCTTTAATGCCCTCAAAGTGGAACGACAAATACAAGCTATTTAGAGACGTGGAAGAATAAGACTGGACAGAGTCAGACTGAAAATGCAACAGGCAATGCAATATTTTTAACAATATGCAACCATTGAAAAAGCCACAAGGAAGAGACATTTTATGTTCCTTTAAGATTGAGGCATCAAACATTATTTTTGGACTTTGGGAAGCCGCAGTCTGAGCAAAGGGAGTAGAAACCTAAGTCAATAGTAAGCGCTTTTGCATGCTGATTTATTATTTTCCTTTAGTCTATTCTGTTTTTGTGACCGCACGAGCATTTCTTTTGGACGTAAGATGAAACATCTCTCACTGTTTGCTTTATAGCGGCGGTCAGAACAAGATCTCAATTCAAATGCTGGAATGCTCGGACTCAATGCTATTATTATTAGCTCTTTTAAATGGGTCTTAAAATTTTCTTTATAGAAAAAGATAAGGACAGTGTACCCGGGCCACGTTGTGCTTCACTTTTTGCGGCTTTAGTGTTTTTGAAGTTTTTTTTTTTTTTAAAACACCACCACATTTCAGCTGTACCTACCGATAACATACTGCAATAACACTCACAAGTCTGAATAAGTTGAACAGCCTGTTAATACTCGATCTTGTTCAGACGCAAATGAAGGCACTGTTTAAAACTAAACTCGCCATTCTATATCAGTGCCTCTTAATTATATTTTGCAAAGCCCCCCGTAGAAAAGAGAAAACATCGTAAACAAAATTGTACAAGTATATCTAAAATTATCTTTTTTTAACATTGACAAATGGAAGCAATATAAATCAACTTTCAACAACTTTACTGTTTTTTTTACAGCATTTATACAGGTTACATACAGCTTAGTCTAAAACTGAAAAAAAAAATAACCAAGTGCATCAAAGTGTCAAACTTAAATAAAAAAAAAAAAAGTATTTTATTGCAATTATACTTCGTAGGATAAAAACAAAGCCTTTTTCCCTTTTTCCCTATATATATATATATATATATATATATATATATATATATATATATATATATATATATATATATATATATATATATATATATACATACAGAACCACAATTACAGGGAAAAAACTGATGTGTGAGAGCCAAAGTATGAGCTGTCTGGTAATCTATTGAGGGCAACAACGAAGAATAGTGTGTTCAAGGGCCACACAATTACAATGATTCCTCTCTTTTCCAAATATTCTGAATGGGGGCCGCAGAAATACTTCACACACACAAGCACATAGAGGGAGAGAGAGACCGCACAATCTTCAGAGATACAATTTCACTTACCCTAATTACAGTGGGCTGCCGCGTTCCTAATTTTGGCTTGCCAAAAACCCTTTACTTGCTCACATTGTTATTTACCACTTACAGGTCATGACACACGCATTTACAACTTGTTACGGGAAAAATACAGTGTTTATATGAGCCTCGTAGCATTTTAAATATAATGTTTCTATGCAATAATAGAGTATTAACTGTACTCTAGTGTTACTGTGAGGGGTGGTCAGTGCTTCTTCCATTTTGGTTCGATTCTTCCATTTATGGTTGCAAATGCATGTTTTACTTGACTTTTTAATTCAAAAGAAACACGAGTTCTAAATGTCAAGCCGCAGTTGTTGGTGGAGCAAGATCGACTTTGGTGACGTTCCAAGCGCTCTTGTTCTGTTCCACTAATCTGTCACTCTCATCCATGTGTTCTAATCTGCCTGTTATCACTTGCACATTCAGGTCTAAATTCAAATCTGGTACACGCTCTTCTTTTGCATTTTCTAAGTATCTCGGTCACCACACCAACACCCCCCCCCCCCCCCCCTTCCCCCCGCGCAGCTCATTTGCATTCACTGTACAACATATGCTTTTCTTCACTTTTCTTAGAGAATCGTCCAAAGTGACAAAAAACGAGGCCATCGGGCTGCGGCACAGCTTCTCTTGTGCTTCAATCTCTCCCACCTCGTCCTATTCCTGTTTTCCACCACGGTTTTTCAGTCATTGTCAACCTTGTGTCTCGGTTTATTCTTGCATTTTCTTAAAGTTGCTTGAGGAAACAAGGTTTCTTTTTTTTGCTTTTATTCGTAATATCTTTATCTTATGACTTGTTCCGTTTCTGCCTTCCTCGACTTGATGCCTGAGGTGCACGCGTCCTACCTCTATTTGTCTCTTTTCTATTACTTGTTCAGTTTTCGCAAATCTCATCCATAATCCATGAACGCACATACATGCACACGCACACAAATTTGGACACATACTCACATCCCAGCTCTTGTTGCCCAAGTATTTTCTTTCAGCTTTTTGTCAAAATTAATGAATGTTTATGTCAACATTGAAACTCCCGCTTCTAGATAAAGCTTTGCAATGTTATCCTCCTAACTGGTGCACCACCAAAAAAACCTTAAATTAATACCATATATTACCATACCATACCATACCATACCATATATATATATATATATATATATATATATATATATATATATATATATATATATATATATATATATATATATATATAGTCTGAGTCTGAGCTATATTAGCATCCTCATTCCCCGCCCTTTTCTACCCCTCCCACTTGTCCGTTTGGCAGTCTTGTCCCAGTCCCTCCAGGCTAATCTGCCGCCGGAGCAGATGCATCCGCTCATTAACCTGGTACCACCTTCTAAGAACCTCATTAACTGTGACACATGGACAAAAGCTCATGGCAAGAATAGCAGTGATTATACGGATGCGTTTGCTAGTTTTTGATAGATAGCTCATCAGAAGAAGAAAGAAGAAGAAGTCTATAGACCAAGAAAGGGACTTGTACCCTTGGGGTACAATGGCTGCAATGACATGTTCATCAAAATAGATTGAGGGCTATAATTTAACATATTGCATTTGATCAATGTCGCTGTCAATCAACAGTGAAATGAATGTAAAATGACATGCGCGCAACACCTTCACACTTTTCCTCCCTTTGCACACATCCCTCACCCACTCTGTTTCACGAGGAGTCACACCAGCGAGTGCCAAAAAGAAGTCCTTCAGACATTTCTGTATTTCCTTCATGTCACATCGCCTCCGCCATTCACGCGTCGACGGAACACCACACGGGACAGGCACAAGTCCCGCCAGTGTTCTTCTGTGCGCTTCATCCCAACACCGTTGCAGTGTCTCACTGAGCTCGCTGGAATAAATGAGCTCATTCATTGCACTTGAAGCAGTTTCATCACTTTGCTGCCCACCCCCAAAGTAAACAAGCCTAAAGAAGGAGTGCGGTAGGAGACATCGACTAACTGCCGTTTCAAGGTCAGTTGTGTTTGCACGCCGCAGATGCTGGATCGGGATGGAGTCCGATCCATTTCAAAATGGCCGTATTGGATCCGACTCCGAAGCCCAAAAGAAATCATGTATCTTCAGCACAAAGTTGTTGAAAAGCGAACGTGGCGTTTGTAAACGTAAATATCAAGCAAATTACTTATGAGTCTTTTGATCCAATATTGACATTGGATTTCAGTTGGGATTCAATACAATTGGATTATATCTCTCGAGAACTCAAATCTCCGCCGATAGACAGAAGTATCGGCTGCAATATCGCATTTGTATTCGGAGTGAAAATGTTTTCCTCGTAATAGAAACTACTTTTAGAGTAAGAATAGTATCAGTCAAAGGTTAAGGCTAATATCGATATGAAAAAGTAGTATCAAGCCATTCCGACTGTTGATTTGTCGTCAAGTACCAATAAAGCAGCACGGACGTCAAAAGTTCAAAAAAATAAAACAGCAAAACCATTGATTGATGACAATTATGACAAAAGTCTTACCTCTCATATTCCAAGTTGTCGTGGTCACAACGGGCATCTTTATGCTTTTCCCAGTCCTTCCCGTGACGGCACGTGGTTAAGGACACAATGTCCTTCCCGTTGTGAATGTGATGGAGAGCGTTTCGGGTATCCGACCCGATGCCCGTCAGATAGCGCTTCCCTTTGAACATCAGCAGGTACTTCCTCCGAGGCGGCGTGGTGTTCCTGACCAACCAGCCTCGTTCTCCGCCTTTCTGCGGGTGGTCTTTTGAAAAGAGCGGGATGGAGATGTCAAAACCGGGTCTGAAATGTTCCGTGTTGAGGCTGGCTCTGGCTAAGATGGCCTGGCCTATGTTGAAACCCAGGTCCTCTGTGTAGTTGGGCCAGGTGCCCGAATAAAGGTTGAAGATCAGGTGATTGCGCCCATCGTTCCAAAGAGGGTAACCGCGAATACGTTCGTCCACGTTGGGCACAAACTGTCCTGACAGCTGGTCCCTGTCCAGGGTGTCGATCCCGAGCACAAACAAGCAGGCTTCACGCGGATCCGAAGTGTAGTAACGCGACTCGGCTATGGATGTCAAGATCTTTTTGTAGCTTTCCGAAACGTGCTCGTTTTTTTCCGTCGGATATACGTACACCCTGAAGCCCTCCCTTCCTTTACGCCGACACCTGGAAAAGTCAAAACAAGTCTCCATGCGGCAGTGGCTGTCCTTGTAAATAACCGACCACGCTTGCCGCCGTTGTCGGGGCGCCTCGGACGTGCCGGGGTCTGTCTGGAGCTCGTTCAGGTGAGCGTAGCAGGGCAGTAAGGCCCGGTCGGTCCAGTTGGGCCAGGGGCGCGTTACCTCGCCCTGCTGGCCCGTCAGCATCCGGAACAGACGTACAGGTAGCCGGACTCCCCTACCGAAGTAAAAGAGAACCAGCCAGCAGAACGTACACAAGCCCAGCAGAACATATTTCTTACGCGCCTGCATGGGGGCTTGTCGCAATCGTTTTTTTTTTTTGTCTCTCTAGTCTATCGCTCGCTTTCTTTTTTGTCTCCTTTGCCCCTCAGCTTTGGAAGCCTCACAGGGGCACGAGCCAAAATAGTGACTTCTAACAAGGAGCTTCCAAAGGAGGGCAATGCGTTAACAAGGACATCACCGCCTCCTCCAAGTGTGGCCCGGTCCACGTTGCCATTTAGGATGACACAATCCAAGTTACCGTCTCCCCTCCGTTAGTCTTTGAGTGTCTCTCCCATTTGGCGTCAACTCTCAGATGCCAGTATTCTTCTCTAGTCTGGATTGTGGAATGCGCAGCCTCTGCCCACGCCGTGTGCATTTCTTCTCCGACGCGGTCCGCTCGACAGGAATGAAGGGCGATTTCTTCACTCTCTCCGGCCAAGCTCGCTGCCTCATGGTGCCTGGCGCAACTGCTGTCGGCAGGCCCCTCCTTTGGAGAAGCAAACAAACAAGAATACTGATCAGTACGCAGCAAGTCGCCACCAAACAGAGACCTTTTCATTTGTTCAACAGAACCTCGCGTTTAAGTCGAAGGAAATCAAATGACAACCGCGGAGACAGCAATAAAATAATGATCCAGCATGCAAATGTAAAATTAAAAGGAGCGTCCAGTTCGTTTTTCAGCTACAGCTGAGTTTTCCTTTTACTGAATAGTTTACTGAAATGTCTCTACAAATCGTGATAGTGGAAATGCATTTCTATTTAGCAGCAGCAGCATCTACAAACTGTCCTTGAGTATTTTATTGCCAAAACAAAACAGCCAAAGGAAAAAAGATTGCATCTTCATGCCATTCAAATCTCGCAATATGCCATTGTACAACTTTTCATTATTAGGTTGTATGCAATGTAATAAATAACTTAAAAAGGATGTTTGGAATGTTTTCGACCCATGTCAACCCAAAGTATATTTTAAAGCCCAAATTGCAGTAAATTTAAATGCAGTATCCACAGAATTCCTTGGGAAAAGAAAAAAAAATCTCGATGGCATCTGCCCTATATTTTTGAATCTAAAACATGCAAATGGGATTTTGAATTCAACATAAAAAATACATCTAGTATGTACTGGTATTTATTAAAAATACAATCAGCGTCTTTTCCATTTTTCCTGTAGTTGCAACTGGCTTTTCCATTTGTGCTTTAAAATGTGGTTTTAACTACTACCCTCCATGGCACAGACCGGAGTAAACGTGACGTCGGGAAATATGAAAGAAAAGAAGGGAACCTCTATTCGCTTCATCTTTTCTGTTAAATTCTTAACGGTCAACATTTTTTGTCAATGCGCTGTACTCTTTATGTACAGTATGTGTGTGAGTGTGTGTGTTTTGGGGGGCTCACAGTAGAGGACAGTGTTCCCGCTGCCAGCTTCCACACAAAGGCAGCTTTCAGGACTCACCTGCCTACGTCCTCTACCACTCGTTCACATTCCTCATTACTCCGGCCAAGAAATGATGGCGGCCACACCGTGTGAGCAACTTGGTTAAATAATACCTTGTTTGATATGAATGAAGCCGCTATTGCCAACAACGGTCGTGAACACTCCGGATAACAATTTGATACGTTTGACTTTTTTTGTATCGACAGGGCATTGAACCCTTGTGCGGTATTCTGATTATTTTTAGGTCATTTTCTTCCATGCATTTCTTGTGGTATTTTAGCCAAAGAATGGCGCGATAATTCAGTTGTGCAATGTTGAACATTGACATGTCGTCACCATCAGGGTGAAATTTCAGCTTCAGTGTCTTCTTTCAATGCTTCACTTTGATGGGAAATCCCTTTGACGAAATTAGATTATCCGTGTACTGTATTTTCCGCACTATAAAGCACACCGGCTTATAAGGCGCACCCTCAATTAATGACATGTTTTAAAACGTTTTCCATATATAAGGCGCACTGGATTATAAGGCGCACCCCAGTCAATGACATATTTTAAAACTTTTTCAATCACAATATGGTAATACTCAAAGTAATAACAATAATAACTCAAATAATAATTCTAAACTCTCAATAGCATAATAACTCAATGTCAATATGACCGAACTTGTTCAACTGTAAACACACAAAAGAAACAGGTAAAGCTTACTTTATCACGTCACTCCCCATCTACGAATCCCAATCTCAATATTGATCCATATATAAGGCGCACCTGATTATAATGCGCATCATCAGCTTCTTTTTTTTTTTTTTAATTAAGGCTTTTAGGTGCGCCTTATAGTGCGGAAAATACGGTAACTTGCTTCCATGTGTGACTTTTTCATAAATAGCACTCAGAGCTACAAATACTACGATACTATACTATAGCCTTGATATTTGTATGTATGCGGTGGAATTCATTATAGAAGTATCAATACTTCTGCTAAAGTACTGGAAAGTATTCAAAAAGATGTTTACCTTTGAATGAGGTTTATTTATATTATTTATAGACCCTGTTCGTTATACTTAATGCATTTGAAATAGAAAACTGTCCCTCCCTCTTCTGTGATCTTTCAAACGCAGCTATGGCTTTGGCATAGCTGTCATTTCTGATATATTTTCAGCGACTGCTGTTCCATATTTGTTGACGCACATAAACAAGTCAAACAAAACACAGTGTTTAGCCCCTTTGAAGTTTAAGTGGGTGTGGTGCTCAATTCGGCACACAAGTCGGGATGGAAATATATTGTTAAGTGGTGAATTTCTGTGCAACGCAAACACTACATTGCAATGTGTTATTTGACTTTCGGTAATATTTTTTTCTCTATCAACAGTTAACACATTGATGTCTCATGTACTTCATCTATTTTACATGATACATGCGGCAGCCTCATAGCGACTTCCTCGGAGCTACAAATTAGCGAGGACAGACGCACTTTTGAATGGCCGCAAGTACCTGGCTCTAAGTAGCGGCAGAGGTCTGCGGGTTACACATCAATCACGCACCATTATGGTGGCGACAAGCACTGGAGGACAAGCCACGAGGCTCAATAAATTGCGCAGAGGCGTCAAGGTGGAGAGAAGCGGTTCAAGGTGAGGTGAGCGCTGGTGCGGGAATTGTACATTTTGTCATAGGGTGAATCCCAATAAGCCAATAAAATTATTCATATGTAATATGTATTCCTGAATTACATGGTAATGCAATGCTTCTTGTCTTCATGTGACATGGGTGGAGAATAGTGAATGCGGTACATGATGAATATTTCACAGGTGGAGGGTGGATCCAATCTCTTTTTTTTTATCTTGACCTTCAGGGCTACAATTTTCCAATTGCATTTCAAGAGGATTGTTTTTATCCTGGTTTCGGGCTTCTTTTGTGTTTACATGGTTTCTGCAAGTGTTGTGCAGATTAGCAGAGACCTTTGCAGTGAGAGACAAAGATCGATAGATGGATAGACAGATCGAAAGATGGACCCATGGACGGCTAGATGGTTTTCACTTCACTTGGTGTGCCTCATCAGGGTTAATTAATAAAATTTCTGGTGTTATGAATGAGGTTGGGACCATCAATTGTGTGGTGCAAGACGTCAAGTTACACCACTGAAACCGCAATTTGAACAGCAGTTAAAATTCAAATATATTATGGACAAAATTAAAACTGTGCTCAATCGGCTTATATTAGGTAAGAATTAGTCAAGGTTGTCAGCTACCCTCCATAAAAAACATATTTTATGTGGATTTTAATTATTATTATTATTCCTATTTTAAAAGAGGATAATTCTCAACCATGGCAGTGAAAGAGTTAATGACGTTAAAAATTTAACAGCCTATATCTTTGTAATATTTAGTTTATATATATATATATATATATATATATATATATATATATATATATATATATATATATATATATATATATATATATATATATATATATATATATATGTATATTTATTTATTTATATATATATATTTATTTATTTATTTATTTATTTTGATGAACCATCAAAATAATGTGACTTCTAATGCAATGAAAACATAAGACGTATACGGTACAGCCAATTGAGCACTGTAGTATTAACTGTGACCATTGGATGGCAGTGTTTCCACACATATAACAAAGCTATTACCTACATGCAATTTTAAGAATTGGAAATCATTCCGTCATATGATACCACCCATATTAACTCGACATAGCACACAATATTCTGTTGGCCCTGAAAGACGATTGAGAAAGATGAAAGAGTTTTCCTTTTCCGATAACGCTTGTCACTGAAAGAGTTAAATGTATTCCTCTTGACACAAAAGAAAACCAAAAAAATGCTTGCATCAACTTCCCTAATTACACCCACTGTGAACTGAAAATTGACCTTAAACCCAAGGTGATTTTTGGTGTACCCCCAGCGATTACACATGTATGTGGTTTCACAGTTATAAGGCCCCCCCGAGCGCCACCATGGCAACGATGCGGTCCTCTCTGAAACATGTTTGACAGCCCTGCCTCAGACACTCTATCTCAGTGATGGAAGCCTACCGTGGCAGTCCTAAATCTTGAGCGGTTACACCTAAAATCAGCTTGACTCATACCATTGTTAAACAGCAGCAAGTATTTAGGTGACTTTGTGTTGGCCGAGTGTGTGTTCAAACTCAATCCCAACACACATCTGGCGCCGTGTTTTAACTGGCTAAGATCTGCCGACGTATTACTTCGGCGAAATGAGGTGTACTGAGGAAAAACACAAATCTTGCGGCGAGGCCCGGCTAAAATTAAACACTATGATTAAAGGCCTCAGATGTGACGGTAGCGCGGGGAGCTAAAGGGGAGCTGGACTGAGCCGAGTAATTGCAGAGGTGCCCAAATTGGTAGCCTACTGTATGTAAATCCTCAACAGAATATGTCACAAGTAAGATCAAAAGAATTCATGCGGATTACTGAGTAAAAACGTTCTATATATGCATCCTCTTAAGGAGAAAATGCTTTTGTATTGGTTGATATCAAACGTTTACAAACTCCATATTTTCTTTCAGTTTTCATTTGAACTCGTGATATTTCTATTACTAATTACTACTCTGAAAAGTTCACATGATGTTCAAGTCAAGCCACAACTGTTCCCCCTGCAGTGCTTATCCAAGTTTTGTACACGCTGAGGTTGATGAATTAAGTCTAAACAATATGCTGCACTTCAACGCCACGAGGGCTAATTAACGCAGCGCAGATGAGCAGAAACAAAGAATCTTGAGGATGCCTCCGCCGCCTGAGTGAAACGGTCGATACTGCTAACACACCAGCTGAATCTGAGTAACTGACAACCACCTCAGAGCATGCGCCGAATATAAAAGCCGAGAATATACACAGTGTCCGGTTGGTCAACGAGTCCAACAGCTCCAAGCGGATTTCATCAAACATTCAGCTCATCTCATCCGTGAAGCCTGGCACGCAACCATAATTAGATCGACCTCCAAACAATCGGACCTTGACATTGATACGGTCAACACCTGGTGAAGATAAGAAAATATACAAAGATTTGATTGACTCGGAGAACATCCTGTGCAATGACAAAAAAAAAAAAGTAGTACTGTTCTCACCTGAGTGGCCAGTCAATCTGTCAATCAGGGCACTCCTACAAGATTATGTGCAGCCAAGACATGGAAACATTAAGTCTTAACAGTACGATTACTCTATAAGGTTTAATAATTTAAGATTTAAGTAAATATGTGTACTGCATTGATATTTCTCTTAAACATGTAAAGGATAAAAACTTCACATTTGAAAAATTCAGGTACCCACACACACATGCATGAATATTCCGTGTGGGGGGGGGGGGGGGGGGGGGGGGTGATGCGACTTCAGTTTTTCACTTATCGCGGGGGAGTTTTGGTCCCCATTAACCACGACAAACAAGGGATTACTGTCCTGTATGCTTTTTTGGAGGCTTTATACAGGTTACAGGTTAGTCTAAAACTGAAATAAATTACCAAGTGCGTCACAGTGCCTGAAATAACAAAAGAAAATGATGCCAATCCTTTTTTAATGCACTCACACTTCACATGACAAAAACAAAGCCCCCGCCCGACATTCCTTCGAGCGGCCCCCCACCCCCCACGTGCCCCGCCCCAATATTTGAGAAATCCTGCATTAGAAAGAAAAAGGTCCACCTTCCTTTGCATGGATTATGGTATCTTTAAAGCTTTCAATTTCTGTCTGAACATGATCTTAAACATGCAGATCACACATGGGAGCCACTGAGGCTCAAAGCAATAGAAAGATTCATTTTTGCAATATAAATAGCGAGCGCCATCTATATCGGTGAACACCTGGACGAGAGCCAATCCCCTTCTTTGCACAAGGGGGTGTTACAAAACATCATATGGACGTAAAATTCCCATTGATGAAGAGCTGCCACATCCAAAGCGACATCTCATCAATCAGAGGGAATCCGTGCACCGCTTGCTGTCGGGATCCGCCTTCCCACGAGAGCCCCGCCACAGCATCCCAGATAATGACAACACTTTATTCCAGGGAAGTCTTTCCTCATCAAAAACACACAACAAGCGAGTTTTTATCCATTGCCAAATATAATTACGGCATATTGTCTGTTACTTTGGGAGACAAACTGAATGAAAAGCACTTCTCTTTAATATCCAATCTTTGCTTTAAGATGGAGAATTCGGTATAATGAAAAACTTTAAACGTCACATAAAACCTTGCAGAATTATAGACTCCATATATTCACGACACACAACATTAGATACGCTTTATCCAATTCAAAATAATCCCAAACTAAGTATCAATAAGATAAGAATGAGCACAAGCTGTTAATAATAATATTACGTGCTGCACCATACTGAGAAGTCCTTCATATTATTTTAACTACACAGGAGCGACAAAATCTTAAGGACCCGTCTTAGTATGCCGTAGTGCAATTCTATACTACTAGAAAGCATAGATTTGAAATAAATAAGGGGGTCAACCAGAAAGGCATGTAGACAACCACTCTGTGACATTTGGCACCTTCACCATTCCGACGTATCCGATGCAGACAGCCATAAATTTGAAGCTTCACACACCCTTTTACCTTTCAACACAGTTTTTTTTCTATTTTTGTCAGTTAAGGGATACCCTTGTTTAACACATACAATGCTCACAGCATTACATTTGAAACTCTTTGATAGCCTAATAATTTTTTATAAGATCAAAATTTAGAAAGACAGATGATTGTTTTTATTCAAAATAAGACATTTGCAATGAAATCGTTCAACTTGCCTGTTTTGTGACGTTACTGGAACCAGGAACATGTTTTTCATCAAAATTATGTCCATTTTTTTAATGATAAACACATGGGAATTTACATTTTCTTATTTTCTAATCCAACTCATTGACTATTCTGAATAATCAACTGACAAATTGATTATTGAAACAATAGTTTGCAATGTGTGTGCCAAGGGTTGAAGGAATATGTCTTAGAAAAGACTATAACACATTAAGTTGCTTCATATTCCAATTAATCTGCTCTTGATTTGAAAATTGATTTGTTCGTTAAAAAGCAGATTTGAATATATACCAACAGAAACCCTGCTGAAATCTCACATCTCCCCTGAAGCGCCTTTCAAACCCCTATTTGAAAAAGCGGATTTTCAAACCCCTATTTGAAAATGTTGATCAAGAACAGTGGATCTTAACCAGGTTGGAGGTACTGAACCCCACCATTTTTTTTTTTTTTATGCACATTGACCAAACCCTTATTTTGCTTTAAATCAAATATACATAGACTTAGGTACTGTATTTGTTTTACCGATGTACAAAATGCACAAAATGAACTGTGAATGAATATTACCTTGTTTCTAGAACAAAACCAACGCGGAATAAATTACATACAGTAGCTACAAATCAGTCTGGCTTGTGTTGTTGCCTTTGAGAGACCAGTTCAGATATGTGTCGCTTGACCTTGGAAAGTGCAACTTTCATCTCATTTTCAAAGCAAAAGTCTGTTCTTTTAATCGCTTTCATGTCCACAATCATCAAAGAGGATCGCTCTCAAAGCGATGTTGTAACAAATGGTACCAAAAAAAAAACTGTTTCAATTTTTCCTCGACATAGCTTGGATTAAAACATAAAGAATGTTATTACAAGACGTACATCAGTCCCCCAGTACTGAGCGAGTGAGTGGGGTGTGCCTTGACCTCCGCGGCCGAGGCTCCACCGAACCCCTGAGACTGCTTCACTGAACCCAGGTTAAAAACTACTCTATAATATAATTCATTCATATACTAGGATGAAGCCTATCCCAGATGACGACGCCCATTTTGGTTTTCATTCAATATGATGCACAAGAATATGTAATTCCTCAAGATAGAGTATTTTGTTTAGTATTTTGTTTTCAGTGTCGTTGTCATAAAAAAAAAAAATGAATTCCTCTAACCCATGAAGTAGCCCGTGAAAACGTCTACATTTGGGTATTGTACTCCAAACAGCACTCTGCTTGGAAACATGTGACATCCTACTCGAGGGCGCTATTCCTCCACAGAAGCGGTATATATCTGCAACATACTCCAAACGTCAGTCATATGATTCCAGCCAAGGTGTTTGCACTACGCACCTAAGCTACATGCTCCCCGAACTCCCACGTCCGCCTCTTCCGTTAGAGCATCTTGGATCACGCGTTCCCTGCTGCTCCATTAGTTACATGCGTGAATAAATATAGAAAGGTGTTGTACTTGAGTTCAGCTGGAAGTGGACGAGCGTGCGTTTAAATTTCGGGATCCTGTTGCGAACAATACATTGTTTAGATAGCTGATGGCTGGGGTGAAGACTTTGTAAATAAATATATGATGCCCGTTGCAGTGAGCCGCGTACGCGCGGGGAAGGTATGGAAATGCGCTTATAAAAGAGAAAATTGCAAATGTGACCAACGGAGGTGAACTTGTTGTCATTTACAATTTGAACAGAATGCAATCGGATCGATCAACACAGCATCCAAACATCAACAGACGGGCAGCAGAAATGCCACACAAGACCGCACTTCCTCCAACACGCACGGCTCTTACCGGGTAGCCAACGGAGCTCTAGTGAGTCATTTTCCTTTTTACGCCGCGGCCGAACATCGGACAAGGAATTCAACGTACGAACGCGGCTCCCTTCGTCAGGATATGAATGGAGAAGATGAGCTTTAAATGATCCATTTTCTACATCCACTACGGTAGCCATTGGCGACCCGCCCCCGGGCGCCGCTGATTGGTCGAGACGCTCCTGCGACGTCTTGACTGTACGCTTAAGAAAAACACTACACGCACCTCTGGGTGCGAACTGGTGCTGGTGCTGACCCAATTACGCACGAGGAGCGAATTGTTAAAAGAGGAGTCCGTTTTTTCCAGTGGCACAAAGCTAGACTGTGCGCGAACATGTTCAAGCACAACCCAACGTACCCCGGTAGGGGCGCTTGTCAAAATCTGCGGAAATAAATAATACATCACAGAAATTAACAATATTTCTTGAAAATGGACAGTTAAGAACTCAAAGGCATTTCAGGGTTTAAAGCATAATCAAGGTACAGAGATTTGTACAGTTATTATTCTGGGCACAAGATGCATGCTTTGAAGAATCTAAAAAAACTACAATCTAACTGTGAATCATGTATAAAACGTATTATTCTATAGAAAATGGTAATTAAGAGGTGTGTATTTCTTTTCTATTTTATTTATGACATATATTGTAACTTACTATATAACTTACCTAGAACTTATTTATTATGTAAAGATCGCATGAAAACAAGGGGTATGACCCGACAAGTTATTAACTTCTTCCTACTCCTTTTGAAACCTGAACTGTTACTTCTACTCTCTATGTTTCTTTCTTTTTTCTTTCTTTTTCCGATGTTTATTATTTAATTTTATTCGTTTTACTCGTATTGATTAGATGTTCAAAAAAACAATTCAATTCTAATCTACAGTAAGTTACAAAATGTATGATGTATTAACTAACGTTTTTTAAGGTTACAATATCATATGATCAAAAATGCCTTCATAATATCGATGACTTTAACATTTATGTATGACATGAAAAAACAAATACAAATGAATTTGCAAGTGTTTGCAAACTTTTGACTGGAGCCTTAAATCAACAAATAATTGGAAATGTGCTATTTGCATTAAAGCAATCGGAGAGGCATTTCTTTTATATTCTTTGCAATTGCTTTGTAGCGTTAACTGCACCACGTCATACTGAGTGCCCCCCCCCACCCCCCAGCACCCAGTTAGCGCAAATTTGACCCATTTTGACTGTTCACATTTGATGTTGAATTAATTTGAGTCTACTAAAAGTGAGGTAACATTGTGGTAAAACTTCGAATCAAGCTGACCATGCTACAAATATGAACATGTTTTTGTTATGTTATTTATAATGGGACTGTGTCTCCACTAGATTTCTACACTGTATGTTCCTCCCAATACTTATAATATGTAGTGAATGCTAGTTGATGCTAGTTGAGAAATATATGTAATGTTATGTCAAGTTATCATTGTTTTGTTTCAATCGTTTCTGGGTTTATGCTTGAGAGGCACACAACACTCTCGCATCTATTTTGGAGAGACGCTGCCATCTAGTGGACCTTTTGTACACTACACCAAGTTGGATCAATTGTTTTGGTTGAGTCGTCCACTAAAGATAAAATGAGCGAAATATGTTGTTCACCTGTGTAGTTGTATTACTCAATATGTATGTGCACGCATTTACATGTTGTCAACTATTATTCGTCATTTTTTTTCATTTTTTTTCATGTATCAAAAATTCAATAAGTGCAGAACAAAATGCTATACATATTTTTATTTCTGGGATGTGGTTGCATAATACATATGTTCAACTGAGACCATTTTGGTGCAAGTGGAGGGCAATGTGAGATGAATTAGGGAATTATATTGTCAAAACAAATTTAAGGTCATTAGTTACGTTAGGAAATTGATATACATTAATATTAATCTCACTGTAACAAGACATCGCTAACACAAAAGGTTATATTTCATGAAACAGGTTTCCTTACTATGGAAGCGTGTTGCATTCTCTGGGGGGGAAATATTTTTAATAAGGGAGTGGAGATATTTGTTTGTTTATTTCTTTTATTTTTCTGTTTGATTAAATATTTTTCATCCCTTTTCACAGTCATTGCCTATTTCCTGTTAATGTGACGTCACAGCAGGCTCCGCCCAAACCAGAAGTAAAGGGTATTAGAACTTTTCCCGGAGTTTAGTATACAGGCACATAGCATCTTTTTAATGAGGGAGAGGACTTTGGGGGATTTTTTGGTTTGTTTGTTTTGTTTTTCTGATTGATTAACTATGTTTCATCCCCTTTCAGTCACCTTCTAGTTCCTATTAATGTGACGTCGCAGCAGGCTCCTCCCAAACCAGAAGTTTCAGATAATACTTTTCCCGGAGTTTAGTATTACAGGCACATGGCCGGCCATTATTTACTTTATTGTATATACAACATAAAAACTTTCGATTACCTGACAGACAAAATTCAGCATAACATTCTTTAGAGGCACATGAATCGATCACGCATTCAATCGCACAGCATACCGCACAGTACATATATCTAAACTAAATATTCCACGGTTTACGACACGGATGTCTACGATACTTTAGTTAGATTGCGGTTATCGGGTAAGTGTGTAATCCGCATTAGAAGAGGCGTGAATGATGGCACAATGGAAATTTTAACGCGGGGCTTGTTCTGATGACCAGGTGCCTGAAATTCTGAACTTTTTCTCTACTTTCCATAATAGATCACATATTGCTGGACTGTGGTCTCCCTAGTCCTTTAACATTTATGATTCACAGTGCTTTTCTTTACGTTTTTAACAACTCGTGGCAGCATGGTTGGAAAATGTTTTCTATTTTCTGATTTTCAACATGCGTGAATGTGAATGCTTAAGATTTTTTTTATTTACTGTAATGAAAACTGAAATTAGCGACATGAAATCTACCGTAATCTACGTAATAAAAGTTGTCAAAATTCTACCATTGAAATCGATCACGTTCAGGTTGGATCATATCTTTGATAGTGTGGAGTACTTAATGTTATGGTGTGTTTCTTTTGTTTACTTTCTTTCAAGCAGATATAAACAAACATGAACGACATGCTGAAAAGTCAGGAAAATCGCGTTGTTGAACTGAAAGAATGGGAGCAACGCTGGGAGGAAAACAGAATTGGCTTTCACAAATCACATGTACATGAGTAAGACCACAAATGCTCTTTATTTGCAGGAATGATAGAGACAAACTACTGTTTATTTGCATCACATATAATTCATTGGAATTGCATGATAATCTTTAATTTTTATAATTCTTTTTGTCCTAGGATGCTGGAAAGTAAAATTGACAAAGTTCTAGATGGGCGAACAGGAGTTCGTTTCTTCTTTCCTCTCTGTGGGAAAGCTGTGGATATGAAGTGGTAAGTAAATTCAGAATAATGTCATGAGTGACCTCTAACAGATGTCTATGAGTTCTATTTTTGGCTACATTTGACCAAAAACAAGAATTACTGTAGGACATATTTAACCAGGTTTCTTTTGATTTTACTCACTAATTTACGTCATTTTAAAATGCCATACCAATTGTGTATGTGTAATCCAGGTTAGCAGACATGGGACATTCCGTGGTAGGAGTAGAGATAGCTGAAAAAGCAATTCAACAGTTCTTCGAGGACAACAACTTGTCATACAGTGAGGAACCTGTCCCTGCTATACCTGGAGCGAAGGTTTTCAGGGTAAGTCCATTTTAGGGGTGTGAATTGAAATTTATTACAGGAATTTTTCATAAATTGAGATTCGGTACACAAGGAAAGATTAATGTCTGATGAATTAGACCACTGATTCTCAGCATTTATTTTCAGCCAGGTGCAAAGCATATTTGGATAAAAAAAAAAAGACTTGTAACAGAGTGCCCTGCCATTTATGTCAGATTTTTTTTTTTTACTATATTTGTAGTAGTATATCTAGGCATATTTTATCCAGGAACTTTAGCAAATAGATATTGCTACATCATTTCTTTTATTTCTGTCATGCCGCAAGGAAATTGTGTCACTAATGACATTGCGCATCCATTGCGTTAAAAATAAGACATTAAATGTTCTGTAAAGAAGTCACTATATCTCAACAAGGCCATAAATTGCTTCACTTTCCAATTGATTCGCTCTTAACTTGAAAGCAAAAATGTTCCGTTCTTGCCTTGGCATTAAACTAGATGTGTTGATACTTTCAGAATCTCAATTAAAATCTTACATATCTCACATACATCATTTGAGAACCACTACATGAAATCATGTGTTCAAATTCACAGTTTTAGTGTGATGGACCCTTCAAGGTGAGAAGAGATTATGTCAAGCCACGCAGTTATCATTCCAAATGCCCACCATGCTTACAAATAATCATCAATATTAACATGTTCAATCACTCACACTTTATTCCACAGAATTCAGAGAAAAACATCTCCTTGTATAACTGTGATCTGTACAGTTTATCTCGGTAAGTAAGTTGTGCGTACAGTATTTACAAAATGTCCGATTTTGTTTTTAAGATGGCCCTCCCGTCTATCACAGTTCAGTTGTAGGTCAGTTTGGAGCTATTTGGGACAGAGGATCTCTCGTTGCCATCAACCCAAAAGACAGAGAAAAGTAAGACTTTTAAATCCAGATTAAAATTATCATTGTATACTGTATATAGTATGACAATCAATACTATACTTCTTACTCCGCTGCACTATTTTTTCCATAAGATTTCCCAATTGTAAAAGGCACTAACGTGTAAAAATGTGTCAGCATGATGTCCAAGTCATTATATTGCCATTTATAATAAAGCACAATTCCACAGATATGCTTCTCTCATCATTTCCTTGATGGCCAATGACTGCAGATACCTTTTGTCCACATTGATGTACAATCCAGAACTTTATAAAGGTAACACTTAATCTAGTATTTAAAATTTGGAGTCAACTGTCATCTTTATTGATGGTTCTGCTTTTCCATCCTGGATCGTTTTTAAGAATTGGCATCGGTGAAACTGATTAAATATTCCTAACATATTCCAGGCCCCCCTTTTGTTGTGCCCGACAAGCAAGTGACTGGCCTGTTTGGTGAGTACTCAATTAACTTGTAATCGTTTCAAGACAAGCATGGATATTTGTCCTAACAGTACGAAATGAAATGATTGTATTGTTTCCCAGGAGAACGGTGCAACATTGAGCAGCTGGTATCAGAGAATGTCACGGAAGACAGACACCGGGCTTGGGGTGTGGACTACCTGATTGAGCAACTGTACCTCATCACTCCAAAGATTAGTTAAAAGCAAATATTATATCCTTGATAAATTAGCAAGACTTCAAAAATGATTGATTCCCTTATCAATAAAATACTTTATTACTAACACATTATTTTTTATGGTAATCAAATAGCGTTTTGGGGGTCAGACTGCTGCACGTGATCAGGACCATTATATACATTTGGTTAAATGTGTTGGAAGGCTAACCTAGATAAAGTTAATTTCTTCCAAAAAAAAAATGTGTGTGGTGTATGTAATATGCTCATTTGGCGTAACATATTAAATCCAATAATTAAATCCAATACAGTACTTTACAGACTTAAGTTTTTATTTTTATTGTGTATTTCAGTGCTGTTAGAACAGCACATCATAGTTACATAAATTGCATATAATATTTTGGGCTATTTGATGAAACTCTATAAGGGCATTTCAAATGTGAACTACAAATATCGCTCAGTATAAGTGCAAAGATGTTCAATTCAGCCAGCAAGCTATAGAATTGTCCAGAAATGTTACAACATTTTGTAACAAGTTTGGATCACTCCCCAGGAGAAGCATCATCAACAGCAGATTGTTTGCAATCTAAACGTCGAAGTTATTCATAAATTATTGTATTTTATGGTTTATGACGGTAGCTTGCAAGCTTCAGCTGTGACTCCATAACTTATTTGAAAAACATTCATATAAATTATGAATTCATGATGTTATTAAGATAAGCAGCCACATAACCACGACAATAAATATGTAAATGATAACAAACTATTTAAATAAACACTATAATTTATGTATTTATTTGTTAAAAAGGATTCTCATTCAGCGTTCGTATGTGCATCAAAACAAATTTAAAGGGAAGTGTTCTTTCAAATCAACTGCAGTATTTATTCCTGCCAGGAGAGGGCACTAGAAAACGTAAATTACTTAGTTCGTTTAGTACCAGCCATTTTTAGATCCTCAGCAAAAAAATTGAAGAAAAGAATAAATTAAGTTATTTCTCAGTTATTTAAGTAGCAGCCATTTTTAGAGTCTTCTTCAGCCAAAAATGGAAAATTTTAAAAATACAGGTATTATTATTATTGAAAAAATAGATAAAAGTTCATGGGACTGAATGCCTCTACACAAACATAAAAATATGTCTTTGGGGTTGAATGAGTTAAATAAATAATAATACTTCAAAAAAAGAAGAAACCAAACTTATGAAGAATGAAGCTTGTAGTTCTTGCATTGTGGTCATTAACTGCTAATGTAACAAAAAAAGTGAGGATTGTGCTCAATTTATTGGATAACATCACAATCCAAGCTGCCCTCTTTTTCAAAACAAAAAAATGTCCAAAGGCCTCAAAAGTGGACACTTGTTGCTGGGCTTGCAAAAGGAACGGCTTACATAAGTCACCGCAGTGCATTAACACACATGTTCCCTCAAGCGTGCTTCCATGCGAGACAGGACAGGTCGCGCTATAAAAGCTTCCTGCAGGCTGAAGCTACTTTTTTTGCTGGTCCCCTGGCAGACTGGTAGGATCCACTTGTACAGTTCTCCAACTGGCTTCAAGGTACAAATTGTGACTATTTGAACACTTTTTATAAGATTATAAATAAAAATCAATCGAATGATTATGTACTTCTCATTTGTAATGAGTGGTTCATTGTCTCCTATAGAAAGGCCAGCAGTGGAAATGATCATCAGACTGGGAAGACTCACCCCAGGTTACTTCCGCCTCCTCCAGGTTGGTACATTCAAATATGAATTCTTTTAAAATGTTCTTTGAGCTCCCAGAAAATTTTTCTAACTTTTTTTAAACTTCTAAATTTTTCTGACTCCGCGCTTCTCAAATTGGGCTTTGTGGAAGTCTAATAGTATCAGAAAATTTAATTTTATGCTTTGTAATGCTCTGAAGTCTTCTTTTCAATTTAAGTGCAAAGTAATTGGAACATGAAGCAGTGCATTGCGAAATTGTGTTATAGTGACGCCTTAGCATTGTGTGCATTATTTGTATGCATTATTTTTATAGTTTTATGCACATTTTAATTAGTGGCACAGTTTTCCAGCACACGAGCCTTACATTGCTTTACCACAGCTGACAAAAATGTTTAAAAAAACCAACATAAAAATTAACAAGTGTGATAATGTAGTTGCAAATGTGTGCACAATTTGTCATAATATTGTTTGTTTCCTCATATGGAAATTATGAGCAGTTTCACATAGCAGGCACGTCTCTGTCTTAAATTTATGACGAGGGCTGCCTTCATCGACTAAAATGATTAAATCTTATTTTTCGTTCTTAAAGTGTTCTTACCAATTATTCTTGTTCATTTATGATCATTTACTGATAAATACTGCTAAAGAATAATTAGGTTATAATTAAGAAAAACCTGTCATTTCAACACGGGTGTGTAGACTTTTTAGAACCATCACAAACATCAAGTCCAATCCAGCCATACAAATTTAAAATAGCGTTGGTGGCTGTGTCACATGATATTTCATTTTTAGCATATATCGTGGGCTAGTGAAAAATGGATGTTGGGCCGAGAATGGCCCCCGGGCCGTAGTTTAGACATCCCATTACAACATGAGGTTGAGAGTGAAGCAGGAAAGCTATAAATAACTATCAAAACAAAAGAAAAGTAGCTTCAATTATTCATTAGAACTAGATAGAAGGGCTCTTACTTTTCCTGATCTTCACAGAGGATAAAGAATAGATGCAATTGTTTCTTTGCAGCAGCAGGTGTCTGGCGAGGTCCGCATGCAGCCTCCGAGCTGCCTGGTCAACACCATGGCGGCGACCATGGCGGCGGCCGGCTCCTGCGTGAGTATCTACAGCGCCGTGCAAATGGCGGCCAGGATGCGGTTGGACCAGCACGCAGACTTCTGAACGCTAGATTGGAACCGCGGATGGCATGACTGTGAGAGAAAGTTGAGAATTTTTGCCTGGACGGAGAGTTTTTGGAGATGATGGGTAATTGTGGCATGTGAAAAATTGTTAACGGAAGTTTTTTTTTTTTTTTTTTTTTTGGTACACTTACAGACAGTAAATTGGTAGATCGTGGGGAACATGTTCCAGGATCATTCTGTGAAACTGCGATAGTGAACGTATAAAAAATCACACATGATTAAAAACAATGAAACCGATAGCCATTTTAATTAGCATTACTTGTTACTCTCAAACCTTCTTTAAGTTTTTTGTTTCACACTCCGTGTTGAAGTTAACAGTAAAACTGACCCATGTAACAAAAGAGAATTAAACATAGCACATTTAAACAACAAAATTTTCACACTAAACCTTACAATTTTATCCAACTTAGTTCTGCTAGCTTAATGCTAACACGGATTGCTGAAAGGCTAAGCTAGCAGAAATTTTTCTTTTGACTTCTTTTCCTAGTTGTTCTAAATGTTCACTGACTTGAGAAATCACCAGTGTTTGAGTATATTTCATGAATAGCATAATCTTGATTAAAATATAAAGACTTTTTTTGTTACTTGTGTGGATGGGAACATTTGTACACGGTCGACCACACAAACTATTTGGAATCGTTCATGTGGACAGTCGGACTGCAGAGGAATTTTACTGACGCACTTGGACATCAACCAGGAAGCTAATAGCACAATTTAAAGGCAGGGTTTCTAAATGAGGACCAAGAAAAACAGTTTAGGCTTTTAAATTAGTTGTTGTTCTGGCAGTCGACAGCAGAGGGAGCACTATTTTCAGCTGAGGAGGTGGCACAGAATATTGGATGAGGAAGATTAGTGTTAGCTAATAACCCTTGCTAAAATTAGCTAAAAAAGATCTTGCTAAAGTTGAGATGTATTTTTCAACTCATCAAAAAAAGATTATTGTGTATTAAAAAATACCACATTTTTCAGACTATAAGCTGCACGTTTTTTTTTCCTCATGGTTTGAGCCCTGTGGTTTATAGTCTGGTGCAGTTAATCTATTTATTTATCTATTTATTGGGGGGGCTAGCAACCATGAGACAATCTAACGATAAAGCAAATGTGTGTATCCTTTTGAGGTGTCCATTTATGTAAAAAGTATGAAATATACAGTATACATAATGTAACTATGCATAAGTTTAATAAGATCGTATAAAGGTTTTTGATATGTAGTTTGATTAATAGGTCTGATTGAAGAATCAATTAAACAAGGTAAAGAGAATATAGAAGTATTGATTTTGAGTGAACTATTATATCCAGTATTGTCAGTGTTATGTTGACAATATCCATTTATCTAATCATTTTCAATAAATATGTTGGTGCGAAACGTGCACGGATGTTCAATCTTTTGAAAATAAAATGTTGCTGTGCTGTAACAGGCAATTAAAAAAAGTTATTAATAAATATTTAAAAAAAAAACTTTACAAAAAACTATTACAGTATTAGGAGTGATTTTACTGCCCTCAAGTGGCAAAGGCATGCATACCGTTTTGTTTTGTTTTCCTTTTTTTTTTTCTTTTTTTTTTAGTGGGAGGCATTCTTTTCCTAATAATTTGTGTACAGGACTTAAATAAATAAAAGGAGTTACCCCATTTTAGTTCCTAGTGCCTCGATTATGATTAAATTTGTCATCTGTTAGCCATTTGGCCACGCTAATTTATGCAATGAATCTCTGCCTAGTTGATATTTAATCCCAATTTATTTCTGTCCCTTACATTTATGCACGGTTGCTCCCATGATACTCGAATGCCTCACAGACATCATTTTCACCAAGCAGCGCCGTCTTCACGCTGAGGAAGAGGCTGAGAGCGAAAAGGCTGATAGTCATCACCATGGAAACAGCCCAGCAACAGGCTGAAGGCTCGCAGCCAATCAGAGCCTTCCCAAAGCCGCTCACTCGTCGTATCAGTGGGAAAGGCTTGAGAAACGCTAGGTCTAATTGGGGAGTGTCAAGGTGATTGTTAAGATTATTCGTGTGTGTCCACTGTGGTGGACATTTGTTTTACGTCTATATCTTTTGACCAGCTACCCTACTAAGGCCTAGTGACCTCAGTAGAGGAGATCAAGGTCTTTCAAGTGATGTCTTGTGTTTGCCTGGGATGCAATTAACTTTTCTTACATGCTGAGACAAAATGGACGCAGCTAGGGACACAAATGAATAGGCTAGGGCAAATGTGCATTTAACATGAAAAAAATTTCACATTACACCATGTGCCTGATTTGTTTTAGATTTCAGAATTTCACAGTAACATTAGCGAATTATGATTTATTAACTCCTTACTCAAATTGCTAATTTGCTAAGCTAACTAGTGCTACTTGGCCACAACTAATTTAAACAGACAATTTGATATTGCATACTTACAAATATCTTTTTACCTTCTGTGAAAATATTACTGTTTACGCACCGTGCAGCAATATACTGCCCCCTGGTGGCCAAGATATTCACACCAGCCACATGATGTAACCCTCTACATTTGATTCAATTGTTTTACAACTGCAAGGTGGTTTTTTTTTTTCAATTAAAACTGGAATTACACAAGTTTGTGTTGGTATTAAAGAATGCCGGAACAGATTAATGACATTTCCATTGATTTCAATGGTGACAGATGATTTGAGCGGGTAATCCCGTGTGCCTGGGATTTATGAGCTGCACTGCAATGCATTCTGGGACCCGTGCTCGTCAGCCATTCTCCAATAGATTCCCTCAATCTGAAATCTATTTTTAGCTCATCCCATCAAAAGAACATCAAAAAGGCCCCTCTCTTTTTTACGTAACAATGCAGGGCAACCCGGCCCTCCGCCACATTGCATTGTGGGATGACGCATCGACAGTCGATATTTGTTTGACATCTTTTGCGTGTGTGTGCGTGTGTCACATGACCCACAAAGTCTGGATACGGTTGCTAGGCAACAACAGCCTCTCACCCTCCCTCCTCTCGCTCGCTCTTTTAGAACATTAAACAGTGATTGCCAGTGTGTGTATGTGATAGGTGGAGTTTATTTATAGACAAGGTCTAAAATTAAACTCACCATCTCCCCTATTCACCCCCTCTGATAATCCCTCACTTGGCTGTCTCCCTGCCAGATTCATTCACAGAGACGCCAATGTTGTGTGTGTGAGAGAGACGCTCTTGGTATGCATTCGGCAAAAAAAAATAAACACTTTTGCACTAATAAAATCCATGTTAATGCAAACAATATAACTATACTAACAGGCATATATTCTTTATCCTCTACAAAGAATGACTGATATTAGTGCTGTACTAAGAACTCATGAGAGGAGCTGCAGTATTTTTGTACATAATGAATAGTTTTGTTATTATTTTGCTTTTGGTGAAAAGAAGGCAACCTTTGTCATCTGCAAATGTCCTCAATCCTGTTCTTCTTGCCAAGCTCCTCCCAGCTGCTTGTGTCTTGTCCAGGTGTGCCTCGTTGTCTTGGTAATTATGCTGTATTCAGTTTTTTGCTTTGTGTCAGTCATTGTGGTTGCTTCTGTCTTACACTTCTTCCTGTCAAACTTTCCCAGAGTTTTGTGGAGGTGAGTGTTTTGTTTCTTTCTTTGACACTTGGAATTTTTTTTTCAAGGACTTTGTTTATTCAGTATCTTAAGTCTTCTACGTGCGTTTTTCTGGGTCATCCGTTTTTGCCACAACTTCTCCACACAAACCTGTTTGTCTGCTAAATGCTAAAAAGCTAGCATTACTTAACATGCTAATATTTAGCATGATATCCACCTGAGCAATTGGATAAGAATGTTAATTTAATGCTAACACGTCGCTATGCTAATATGTAATGTAGAGTAACTGAAAGAGGAAATGAATTTGTCCTTTGGGTTGATTTTTTTTTTTTTTTTTTTGGGACATTAAAGATGAGGAGATCCACTAGTAGCATCTCAGGGTCCTTCTTTTCTCCTCCTCCTCCTCGCCTCATTGGTGCAGGTGAAGATGATGAATGGCTTATAATTTCCTCCTCAAGGTCAACCTGACATGCGTATCCCCGTGTGTGTGTACGTGTGTGTGTGTTTGTGTGTGAGAGAGAGAGACAGACAGAGAGAGAGAGACAAAAGGAAGCTACATTATCGTGGATGATCACAAAGCAGAAACAAAGATGGATGTCTGAGCTGCCTTCATTACTCAGGAGACATGAGCAATGGAAATAATGTTGTCATCCACCAAATGGAAAAAAAATCCCTTAAAATAAAAAAATAAAAAAACCTCACATCCTTCCCTAAGTACAATTACTTGCTTAGAAGTGTAGAGTATAAATGTCAAAGTAATTCTAGAACAATACAGACATATAAAAAGATATAAAAAGTCTGCATTCCCCTGCTCAAAAGCCAATTTTGGGTGGTATGAAAAAGATTGTTTCAAAACTTTATATGTTGGATACCATCAGACCAATACCAGTACTCAACTCTTGTACTCACCGATACAAAGTACTGATACCACTAGTATTTTTCATATGCCGTATATATATATATATATATATATATATATATAAAATATAATTTTATTTTATTTATTTATTTTTTTCGCTTGCAAAAGTGTGCACACCCTCTTAGAACTGTAGTTCGGTGTAGAATCAACCAATCAGTTTCAACCTCACTTTAAATGGGTGTCAATGCTTACTTGCCACACCATTTAAATTGCCTTATTAACCCAAAATACATTTCAGATGGTCTAGTAGGCTATCCTCATATTTTATTGGTTTCTACTCCTTTTCGTCTACATTTTTTGACTCCTTGGAACTGGAATTTTGACTCCTTTTGCTGTTCTAGTATGCCCAGTAGAGGACATTTTGGTCTATACAATGATGTCTTATGTGTTTGGGTGGGTTGCAATTCACTGGTGCTGTCTTGCCGAGACAAAGTTACAACTGTGTCCACTGTAGTGGACATTTGTTTCCAGTCCATTTCTTCGGACTCATTTGCGCTGCATTACTAAATCTTAGTGTACTCAGTAGAGGGCATCTTGTCCCTTCAAATGATGTCTCACATGTTTGTTTTGGATGCAAAAAACATTCTTGCTGAGACATTTTTGTTCTCAAAAGTGGAAAGAGAGGAATTGGCTGGATCTCAAGAGGCTATAGCAGGGATTACTTTTAAAATATGTGGAAATGAAACAATTCCGTTCATCAAGAAACATTGTACACACAATGTAAGTTTGTTATCCTTTCTCACCTCAATCTCATCCCAGCTGGATTTCACAACACAGTGAACCTGTGTGTGTTTGTGTGTGTTGTGAAATGATGTGAACAGGAGGCAAAAGAAAGGGAAAGACCCTTGGCCCTCTCTCTTTCTTTCAATTCTTTGATTCTCTCCACCGGCGCATTACCCTCACTCTACTCCGTCAAGGTCGTCTACAAGGTCGGTCTGGACACATTTCCTGGCTTATGATTGGTTGGTGCAAAGTGGAGCCAGTGACTTAAAGGGGCAGATTTGTAGTTCATTGATAGAATGAAGTGTTTCGAGATGCAGTTGTGCTTTAGATCTATATGGATGTTTAAGCTTTGGGTATATGACACTTATATGACTCACGGCTGGATTTACACTGTCGCTCCAAGGGCAGGATTCCAATTTACTGCCGATATGTGTCTGTTCTCATTTCAAGTGGCTCATATTGCAAAAGGGTGCATTAAAATTCATGCCAGGCTGCCACAACCTGTAGGTAAATGGGGGAAAAAAATTGAACATAATATTTTAAAACGACACTTTAAGGCGACGCTTTTATTCCTCTTATGTTTGCTCAAAAGAGGTAGGACAAAAATGGTTTGAAATGGGTCAAAAACTGACCCGGCATTTGAAGTTATCTTTTTAAACGCAAAAAATTTGGCCAAAAAATATTTCTTTTCTAAAAAAAAAAAAAAAAAAAACACATTTTGGGGGGATTGTTCATTTGACCCAGTGTATATGGTGTGAGCAAAAAAAAAAAAAAAAACTTGTCATTTATATAAGGGTGCACTAGATAACAAAAAAATGGGTCAAATTAATAAACCTTTTAGGGTTTATTAATAAACATTTTGGGATTTATTAATTCGGGTTTAGGGTTATTATTAAAAGTTGAACTACAATTTTTTATGTTTATTTTGCACAGTTTTAAGTTTTTGGGTGGATTATATAGCTATATATATATATATATATATATATATATATATATATATATATATATATATATATATATATATATATATATAAACCCAACAACCTATTTGTTATAAAAAAAGTTTGAGTTGAATTAATAAATGAATAAATACATTTGTTTGGGTAGGGGGGTGTTTAAATGTTACTCTTAGTCAATAATTGTGTGTCAAACATTAAATCACAAAACAGCTCATTTTTTCTTGTTTTGGTTTGTGCACAAAACATTTTTGGGAATACTTCCTGTTATTTATTTAACCCAAAAATTTTAAATGACCCAAAATGTTGGGTTGAATGTTTTTAAGGTGTTGGCTCAAATTAAATAACCCAAAAAGTTGTTTTTTATTCAAACCAAATGTTTTTTTATTTGTTTGTTTTTACAAAACACATTTTTCATGATTATTTTATGGATTATTAATTGGACTCAACCAGTATTTTCGTACGGTATTTTATGAAATCTACTGCATGATATTTTGGGGGGGGGAGGAAAATTAAAACTTAAAACATTTATTGTAAACTATCGGTCCCCCATTTCTGTACTTGCAACGCGCTTTTGTTCGGCTCTATTTTCTTCCGCGGAGTCCTTGGGGCGAGCAGCATCGCGGAAGTACACGGCATCCGAACATCTGCGCGGCTCTACTTTCTCCAGCGGCATCTTTTGCACAGAGAGAGCGACAGCAGCGTTTTAGAGTCTTGTGGCGATATTTTCAATTTCAACAACGTCTTCATGACACTTTTATGTCTCTTTAGGGCCGAAGCAGACAATTAAGGGAAGATTTTTTTCTTCACCCACCTGAGGAGCTTTTTTTAAAGGACAAGTTCACCTGCTCGAACCGAACCTTTCAAGACAGGCAAAATGGGGGTAAGGACGACATTTGTGAATGTGTTGAAACAAACAAACAAAAAAAGATTTTTCTCCTATCTCCGTTTCTGCGAGAGTTTTTACGAGTCAATCCTCATCTTCCAGTTACCGAGTACTTGAGTAACGCGTTACATTAAGAGCATTAAATGAACGACGAGAAAGCGTTAAATGGGCGTAAACATATAGTCAGATTTGGGCTAGGAAATACGACGTTTTTTTTCGTTCTTTTTTTTACGTTTCATAAAAGCATTGTTGATATTCCACCAACAAAATAATGAAAAAAATGCACACACAAAAAAAAAAACAATCTCCATGAAAACGGGACGCCATTTAGTCTGCATTGTGATGACAGATTGGGGACTTGCAGCCATTCGTTTGTCAAAAACATTTGTATTTATAAAAAATGATTTGGATGAGTGATTTGACTAATGAAGACCAAATGCATGCCGTAAAAGTTGCATTTATGATTTTATTTTCAATGAATAATACTTCAAATGACAAAAAATAACAAAAGCAAATCCACAACCCATATCAAAATGATCCTAGACGTTTTGTTCAATGTGGCCTTCATCAATGGCGGCGATGGCATCACTGTTGCTTCTCATCGTTGACTTTGTCCCGTCTTTGACACCCCCTCACCCCCAAAAGAAAAAAAAAATAAAAATACAGAGAATGAAGAAGCTGCTAAATCTAAAAGCGCAATCTGATGGATTTTTATAAGTCTTTTTTTTTTTAATTGTCACTTCAGAATTTTGAAAATTGGATCAAGGCTTTTCGGTGAAATGTTTTTGCAAAAATAAATACATGAAAAACGGACTGAAAAGTTTCTGTGAAAAGCGCCACCATTTTTTTAGTCAACTGGTGAAAATTATCATCGTCGAAAAAAATGTGATTTATTTAGCGCATCAAGAAGATAGTGGATGACTATCTCTCACTATCCGCAATATGGACATAAGTATATACTACTTAAGCATTTTTTTCTGTATTTTATTCTTAAAAATTCCAAAAATGACTGCCACATTTCACGTTGCTATTAACGTCTCTTTCCATCATCCGGTAGTTCCTCCCACATTGAGTTTTAGTCTTTATTGATAAGAAAAGTAATGCGGTCAGCAGAATTGGTTATGTACGAAAGCACGTAGTTAGTTTTTGTGTGTGTGTGTGTGTTTTTTTTGGGGGGGGGGGGGACGTTATTTGAAGCAATTGAAGTGTTAAAAAAAAATGGCTGCCACTTTTCACGTTGTTAGGATGTCCTCTCGTCATCTCATAGCTCCTCCCACATTAGCAAGCATTTGAGTTTATGTCGTTATTAATCGGTAGGATTATTTGATTAGCCAATTATTCCCCTTTAAACACCGGTGAAAAATAATCATCCAAATGGCCAATATTTATTATAATTTTAACTTTTTACCATTTACAGCATTTGTACACAACTGACTAACTAACTTGTTATTATTTATTATGTATTACCATATTTTCCGCACTCTCAGGTGCGCCGTATAATCCAGTGCACCTTATGCACAAACCGCGAGATTTCATTTTTGGGGGGCAAAAAAATGAAATAACTCAATGTGAATTTTTTCATTTTTACCCATAGCATTTCAGTTAAAAATGTATATTTTACGATTACGACTTTTCTAGCACCTATGCTCCAATTTTGAAGCAATTTATATGGAGACAAGGCGCAAAAAAGAGTTTGTAAAAGAAATCGTGATTTTATCTCAATTATCTCAATTATCTCAATAATACTCATGTATTGTCACAATAAAGTCCGGGCCTATTAGCGCTAATGCTAACATGCATTGTAGCGAACGTCCCATCCAGTCCTTCCGCTGAAATGTGATTGGCAGGGGCTTCTCCTTCGTGCTAGTTTGGAGTGAATCGCGAGACGAGAGCGCGTCGGGCCCGGGCCGGAGACCTTGTCGGGCTTTGTACACGAGATGGCCCCGGGCTAATTTGTGTGTGATTTTTACTCTGGGGGAGGGGCCGGGGCGGGATTGACGAGGCATCTGAGGTCAATCAATCGGGGATCAGCTGGCGATGAGGATGGGGCGAAGGTCAGATTGGGATTGGTGTTCCCGCTTGGAGGAGAGGACGGCCAAGGCCTGAGCAGGATGCGTGTCACCTTGAAGGAGGATTGTGGGGAAATGTGCCGAGGCGTCGAAGTGGGGGAAAAAAAACAAAAAACATGACAGATTCACACAGGCTGTTGGGAATCAGGCTGAATAAATTGACAAACAATACAATGAAAATGTATTTATTTTTCCAGTATTGCAATTTACTATAGGGATAGACCAATTATCGGCGCCAATATTTGGCATTTTGACAAATATCGACATTGGCCTTTTTTTTTTGTATTTCATGGCTGCTAATAATTTTTTCAACTGTGAAGTTCAGGGAGCTATTTTTTTTTTAATATTTAGGTTAACTTGATTACATATTCTGGGCACTTTTTGTGAAGTTTTAACATGTTATTTGAAAAAAATGGTTACACTGAATTTCACTGGAAAAACACAAAAACTATAGGGAGCTAATTACTCTAAAATGTTCATTTACCGCCCTATATTTTTTTGAAATATTATTTTGAATTAAAAAAAAAAAAAATATATATATATATATATATATATATATATATATATATATATATATATATATATATATATATATATATTTTTTTTTTTTTTTTTTTTTTAATTCAAAATAATATTTCAAAAAATAAGGGCATCAAATGAACATTTTAGAGTAATTAGCTCCCTATAGTTTGAATTAAAAAAAAAAAAAATATATATATATATATATATATATATATATATATATATATATATATATATATATATATATGTGTGTGTGTGTATCTATTTTTTTTTAATTCAAAATAATATTTCAAAAAAATAAGGGTGTTAAATGAACATTTGTATGTATGTTTATGTATGTATGTTTATGTAGACAAATGCCATCCTACCTCAACTAGCTTCCCCCTTTCTAGTGCCTTCAATGTATCCCATAATGCATCTTGTTAGTCCACAGCAAATAGTTCCTGGGGATGCAACATTTCCCACGATGCATTGCGCCAAAACAGACTGAACAAAGGAAAGAAAATGGCAGAAGCAGAGAGAGCAGAGGAGCCGCAGGATATGTTTTATATTTCCAGGCGCCACAATACCCTCAATGTCAGTTCAACTAAACCTTTTTAGAAAGTTTGTACACTTCTTAAAACAATATAGTATGAATGTGTTAAATATTTCTTATAGAAGCCATCTGACAATTATCTAGTGCATTGTAATTATACCACAGCGATAACGAAATTGAACTATGTAGACCACTATTTTAAAAAAATCATTTTTGGTGATTAGATCGTCAGAAATGATTAAATAATTTTCACCAAAGCAATGGAAAAGGTGATAAAGAGGATGAATGTTACCCATCGTGCAACTAACGGCTGCCAGAGATGGCAGGCATAATTTTTCACGCTGGAGGTCTTGTCATTCTCGCCTTTTGTTAATTGCGGAACAAATTAGCATATTAGACATGAAGTTACTGGGAAAAGCTCACTGATGGCTTGAAAAAGGATTTTCGACGCCTTTAAAAAATTTCGACCCATCAGAGGGGCTGCTTTTTTTATGCAAATTGATATATTTTACAATGAAATTGAGCAACTTAACGGGTTTTTCGGATAGTTAACATTGTAAATACTAGCCACGTTTTTTTAAAGAACCAGTGAACCTACTTTGAGCATCCTGACTGACAATTCTCCCCCCAAAAAACTTTGTATTCCACTTTGTAACATGAAAAAACATAAGCTAGGGACGCGGTAACCCGGGGATCCTCTGTACCCCCTAATCAGCTCAATCAAAAATAGATGAAAACAAAATGACTTAAAATAGATTGCTCATTTATTGAATTTTGAAAATAAAATGTGCCCTATTATTTTACTGTTTTATGTCTGGCTCATCTGCCAGACAAATGTCACTAATGGCAATGCGCATCCATATAAACATAACAAAATAAACATTTTGCAAAGGAGTAAATATGACACAATTTCTCAATATGTTGCTTCATGTTGCAATTAATTTATTTTTAATTTGAAAAGAAAGATGAAAAACATTGAAAAGCAGACCATTATATTTGCTGATACATGCACAAATCCTGTTAACATGTCACATACCCCCGAAGTGTTTTTTTTTCAGCCCCATTTTTTTGTTGAGTAAAAATAGTTGTCGATATTTGCTCATCGATTAGTTGTTGATTAA
Organism: Hippichthys cyanospilos; assembly: GCF_059441005.1. Classification (NCBI taxonomy): domain Eukaryota; kingdom Metazoa; phylum Chordata; class Actinopteri; order Syngnathiformes; family Syngnathidae; genus Hippichthys; species Hippichthys cyanospilos. Next base: position 6,622,331 of record NC_142389.1, on the reverse strand, counting down.
TTGATTTTATTTTAACATCTCTAATCTTACTTCTTGCTTTTTTTTTTTAAATCATTGTGCATGTTGCATAATTTGTCAATATTTCGTCTATATCTGTTTTCCATCTGAGTACCAGTGTGTGAGTTTTGAATCGATGCCAACGCGGCTCTGTGAGCTCACTCGTTCTGCCGGCGTGCCGTGACGTCAGGCCTTAGCGCCGTTTCCATAGACTCTTGTTACATAATAAACTTTCACACAAGGCACATCATTGGGAACAAAATAATAATTCCAGCATCGCTCTGTCGTCCTCCTTCAACGATCAAATTCCCCCCCATGGATTGGATGTTGCTAGGAAACCGCCTTTAGGCGTCAATCCCCGGCGACTGCCATTTTCCGGCGATGCTAATGGCGAATAATGACCGTGGACGTTCACCTGCGACGGGCTGGAATGTTTCAATGGTAGTCATCGTACTGATGGACGTTCAAGCTTGTGATTAGATAAAAGCCGACAAGCTGGTGGGCGTTCCCAAGGGAGGTGGGCAGGCTGGTTTAGATGGTGAGGCACCAAGGCATGGATTATGGAAGACTCCCCCCCCCCCCTCCTCACCCCTCCCTCCCGCATAGAGATAGCAGTTTCTAGGTCGACTGCTCCACTGATCTGTGTGTAATCCATGTGTGTGTAACCACGACATCGACGGTCCACAAATCAAATGCCGCGGAAAATGATTTGCCCTCGTCTCAAATTCTTACTTTTGTGCATAGTGCCCCCAATTTTAACGAAGACCACCAAAGAAAGTTAACCCAAGTAAACCTAAAATGCAGTTGTCAGATATGTGAAAAAATACTTTCCCTCCTATGTTAAATCCCAAATAAACTGTTTAGACTAAGTGATTTTAGTAACAACAACAAAAAGATTTGCAATTTTTATGATATGATTTCTTATAACAATTTCACGGTGCAGTAACAATTTTGCAAAAATATTGACGAATTTTCTTACATAACGATTTTTATCAAGTGTTAGTTCAATAAACCAAAAATAACATAAAATATAGTAAAATAATTGCGATTTTGAAATGTATTATGTTAATCTCATCTCTGTGGTGCAAAACATAACATATAACTGTTTATGTTATTTATTTTTACCTCAAACTCTTCATAATGGCCATTGGTACGGTTAGCAGGTTCACTTCCTGTCTGTGCTAAATTGCTAATGTACTTGTCACCTTACTATAAAAGTCCAAATTATGATACATATTTGCTGTTCACAGCTCCTGGCTCACTGACAGACTATTTATTTTGGCTGTTTCTCGACTCTGCATTTCACATTAGCTATTAGCAAACTTAGCGACTCCTCATTACTTGTCAGTATGCTTAATAGGGTTGTTTTTAATTTTGTATTTGTTGTTTCTGCTTGTACAAGTCTGCACAGCAAGCTAGCCTAGTACCTAGCATTACCCAGCTGCTGCTGCTGCAAAAAAAAAAAAAAATACTTCAGTGACACGTTGTTTTTTTAACCAGATTGGAGCGGTTTACATGTCCAGGGTAACATGTAGCTGATTAAAGACCTTGAGGAATAAGAACTTAAAAAAAAAATCTCCAAGTGTAACTTAATTATGATTACTATTGCAGATGTGATTGATCAAAAACAATATTTACATATCAGTGGTGGTTCTATGATGTTTGGGGTTGCTTTGTGCCTCCACGACCTGGACTATTTGCTGTGATTCGTGAACCCAAAAATTCTGGACATTTCCAGCAAAATCTGCAGGAAAATATTCAAGCACTTGGGTTCTACTGCAGGAAAACAATCCAAAACTCAACAGATATGTAATACATTTAATTTGAGTTTTGGAATTTTGCCACTGCTAACAGAGGCCCAATTACATATTAGCTGTAGGGCCCCATAAATCTAATAGGGCCCGGTAGCTTTTAATAGGGTTTCCCATCGTTTTAGGAAACAAAGTCACTAAATTATATGTTGATGCCAAAACAGTTACAACTCTTAACAGCAGCTAATTCATAGACCACATTAGATGCAAGCATCGATAGTACCCTATAGTGTATTAAAATTAGGCAAATGACTGATTTAATCCTCACTATTGATGAGCCTTGTTAGCGCTAAATTGCCAGAGTAGCAGATAGCATCTCCACCAGGGTGATTCACGCGTTCTCTCGGCTCCTTGCTAATTCTAAATGATCATATCATTCGTGAATTATTCAAATGGCCTCTTGCGATTTGAAATTCCTGATTAAAATGCAAATGAATCCACTATTCTGCTCGACAGTTTTAGGGATTGTAACGTCATGGGAACAGTGCGGAATGGACACTTTGAATAAAGTCAATGGAGCACTCGGACTGACTGAGATGATTGTTGTTCACTGGGTTAATCTGCCAGTGTAGTAAACAGCTGTAATCTGATGGACGCCGCATGACAGATGGCACACGAAACATTCACACATAAAACAATCAAAATCTATTTAAATCCCAATGTCTTCCACGCTAGGACCATTGAAGGCAGAGGGCACCATAAAAACAGTGTTTTGATTGAATAGAGTAAATTATGAATTAAGAGAAAAACAGTCACGTGCAATGCATAAAAATAAAAAAAAAAACAACAACAACAATGATCACAAAAATGGCAGTGCCGGACTTGCTGCCAAATGGGACTCAACAAATGTTTGGGTAAAGATTATATTTCTAGGTATTTTTTATTTACAATTCCCATGTGAAATTAAAAAAAATGGTCTGCAATGTTTACAGCACATTTAGCAAGAAGTTGATTTATGTTCCAATCAATTTGTTCTTGTTTTGGAAAGAAAATATACTGTTCTTGTCACGGCATTAAAAAGTTATTAGATATTTGAAGCAGCCATCTCAAGTGCCAAGTGTCTTCATAGTATCTATAACAGTAATGAATAATGATTTGTTTTTTTTCATTGTTGTCGTTTTTTATTTGACAGTATGGACGGTCAGACAGCTACCGTGTGGCCACCACTCAGGACAAGGATGAGAAGGAGTCGCCCAAGAAGAAAGGAGGCAAGGGAATGGATGACCTTAAGAAGGAAGTCCCTATCGTAAGTCGGGGCACCGTCCTTGCTCTGTAAATCTAATATTGTGTGGTGTAATTGTTTACTGCCATCTAGTGGAAGGGCTTTTGATGTTTTCACGGCCATTGACGGCTATGAAACGTCAAAGATTTGTTTTGACTTGACTGGCAATGAATAAGCTTACTGTTCTTCTTGTCAGTATAATTATATGTCCTTTTGTCCATAGATAGATGAACAAAGATGTGGTAGTATGGTTAAAGCTCACCAATTGTTTCCCTTTGAACTTTTTATCTTCGTAGACAGAGCACAAAATGTCCGTGGAGGAAGTTTGCAGGAAATATACCACTGACATTGTCCAAGTAAGTCAAAAAAAAAAAAAAAAAAAAAAAAAAATATATATATATATATATATATATATATATATATATATATATATATATATATATATATATATATATAATATGTGTGTTTATTTATTTATTTATGACGTAAATATATAAACATTTTGGGTATGTTGCCCAGGGTCTGACCAACGCCAGGGCAGCGGAGTACTTGGCGAGAGATGGCCCCAATGCCCTGACCCCGCCCCCCACTACCCCGGAGTGGGTCAAGTTCTGTCGCCAGCTGTTTGGGGGCTTCTCCATCCTGCTGTGGATCGGTGCCATCCTCTGCTTTCTGGCCTACGCCATCCAGGCCGCCACGGAAGACGAGCCCGCCGGCGATAACGTGAGTGCGGGAAGTCAGAAGCGGGTGAAGTCGGCTGAGTTACGGCCATCTGCTCCCCACTGGGAGCTGGTGTGCGAGGAAGTGTTTTGTTAACAAAATGTCAACGGCGGGTCATGAGCTGCCACAGGGGGGCGTTTAACTTTTGCTGTTTGTCACAGCCTCTTTACCAGGGGGCGTTCAAGGGTCATCGGAACTGCTGGAAACAAAATTCAGGTTATCACACGGGGTCAGTTTCATCACGTTTGCTCTTTTATGTTCCAGTTATACTTGGGTATCGTGTTGTCTGCTGTCGTCATCATCACCGGCTGCTTCTCCTACTTCCAAGAAGCCAAGAGCTCCAAGATCATGGAGTCCTTCAAGAACATGGTCCCCCAGGTACTTCCAGATGTGGCGCACACACTCTTGAAAAAGTTTGGGAAGCTTATTGTCAGAATTTACTGCGTGTTGCTAGCAAGCCCTGGTGATCCGAGAAGGGGAGAAGATGCAGATCAACGCCGAGCAGGTGGTGGCCGGTGACCTGGTGGAGGTCAAGGGAGGAGACCGGATCCCCGCCGATCTCCGCATCATCTCTTCCCACGGCTGCAAGGTGATGACGAGGCGTGCGCTCTGGTAGCGCTCTCTTGCTATATATTCATCTTGCATGCAGGTGGACAACTCGTCCCTGACTGGCGAATCGGAGCCTCAGACCAGGTCGCCAGACTGCACCCATGAAAATCCTCTGGAGACCCGCAACATCGCTTTCTTCTCTACAAACTGTGTGGAGGGTAAGACGGTCATCCAAAGTTGCATTTAAGATGTCACATTGGCTCTCTCTTGTGGTACACAAAAGAATCACTTGAACAAAGTAAGGACCAGTTAATAGTAAATTTATTGTGAGCAATTTAAATAAACGATTTTTGAAATGAAAAAGATGCATTTAAGATGCTCGATTAAAACGTATTCACTACCAATGATTGCTGTAAACTATAGTTTTTTTCGCTGAGTAGTTTGGTAGTAAAGAAGTTAAATATTTAACTTATAATAAAATGAAATAGTGAAATAAATGAGAATGTGCTGTATTATGGTATTTTCAAGACAACGTATTTTTCATTGTCATACTGGCTCCCTTTAGTGGTACACAAAAGAATCACTCATACAAACTACAGTTCTATTAAATAATGAATTTATTGTGAACAATAAAACTTTGAGCAAATAATAAACGAAAAAGCTACATTTAAGATGTTTTTACTCGGAAGCTTCATGGTAAAAAAGTTCCATATTTGTTAACATTTAAAACAAATCCAAATTAAGTAACGTAAAATAAATGATATTGTACTGTAATATGGCATTTTCAAGACAAAGAAATTTTCCTGTGTCACACTGGCTCCCTCTAGTGGTACACAAAAGACGAATGCAATTAACTTGCATGTTGTTAAATGTGTTACAGTGGCTTTAACGACGATATAATTTAATAAAATTTTGAGTGGATTTCATTAGAGTGTAGTCATTTAGTCACATGCAGCTTCATTAAATCTTTTGGAACTGTTTATTTGAATATTTTTGTTTAGATTCGGGTTAGTGCTTTGAAGATTGTGCACAAAAGATCCCATTCTTTGTCTAGGCACAGCTCGCGGTATTGTGGTTTGCACGGGCGATCGCACGGTGATGGGCCGCATCGCCACCCTCACCTCGGGCCTGGAGACCGGCAAGGTGAGATGGATAATTTTAATTAATATTTTTTTACCCCCAACTGTATTGATGACATCACGCAATCCGTTTTTCCAGACGCCCATCGCCAAGGAGATTGAGCACTTCATCCACATCATCACGGGCGTGGCCGTCTTCCTGGGCGTCACCTTCTTCGTCCTGTCCCTGGTCCTGGGTTACTCCTGGCTGGAGGCTGTCATCTTCCTCATCGGCATCATCGTCGCCAACGTGCCCGAAGGCCTGCTGGCCACCGTCACTGTGAGAACAACGAACACCCCCCCCCCAAATTCCTGATTTAATTTGATGTTAATTTTTTCTGTTTTAATTCAAGCCTTGACAGTTTTCTTTCCCATTATTGTTTTTCTCCATAATTAATCTGCACTTCCAAAAATATAAAAATTTCTATTTTTTTTTCTATAATTAGTTAATGGAGATTAAGGGAAATTAAAAAACATACTTGCACATATGTTTTCTCTTGGAAAAAATGTAAATGTTCGACAAATTTCACTTTATAAAGTATAGCTAGATCTGTCCTGACTTTTAATAGTCAAGGAGACCGATTACCGATACTTGGAGATGATATTTTCGGTAAAAGCTAAATATTGACGTCCTAATTCAAATTCCAACTCTTAACCTTTATAGAAATGTCCCACGACATATATCGTAGGAACAAAAAAAAACATCACTTCAATTAAAATGACTGATGAATGGTAACATAAATCAAGCCATATTATTAATTACATTTCACGATGCTTGGTATTGATTTAATAACAATTAAAAGAGACACCTAATAATTATCCTTTCAATATGTGTAGCTTTTAATAGAAAACAAAAATGGATCAATTAACTTTGAATTAAATTTGTGATTAAATAAAATTTTATTCTGACTATTATTAGTACCAAAAAAATAAGTAATTACTTTAGGTACTACAGTAATCAGTATTGATTAATGTATACAGTAATTAAATACGTTAGTACATAATTCATTTAGTACGACCCATTTTCAGGCATTCATTTACCCAAACACTTGAAAAAAAATCTGAAAAAATATCAATAGGTTCCTGGGATTGAATGTCTGGACTCTTAAAAAAGAAAAAATACAACAATGGGATTGAACGCCTGGACTTTTTATTAAAAAATATAAAAATATGTCATTCCCCAGTGAGGTTGTCATTGATTTTGTCCTTTTGACACGGTAGGTGTGTCTCACGCTAACCGCCAAGCGAATGGCCCGCAAGAACTGTTTGGTGAAGAACCTGGAGGCGGTGGAGACTCTGGGTTCCACCTCTACCATCTGCTCGGACAAGACTGGCACGCTGACCCAGAACCGGATGACCGTGGCCCACATGTGGTTTGACAACACGATCCATGAGGCCGACACCACCGAGGACCAGTCAGGTGAATGATGGAATCAGCATGGCGCCGCCGCATCCCGTTGCGCCATAATGCTGCTGGAGCACCGAAGCTTCTACAGTATTCAAGCGCTCGAGTCACGTTAGCATCCGGTTCCTCAGGCTCGTCCTTCGACAAGAGCTCCACGACGTGGGTGTCCCTGGCCCGCATCGCCGCGCTGTGCAACCGCGCCGTGTTCAAGGCCGGCCAGGAGTCGCTGCCCATTCTCAAGCGCGAAGTGGCCGGCGACGCCTCCGAGTCGGCGCTGCTCAAGTGCATCGAGCTCTCTTGCGGCGCCGTCAAGACCATGAGGGACGAGAACAAGAAGGTGGCCGAGATACCCTTCAACTCAACCAACAAGTACCAGGTTGGTGAAACGCCGTCCGAGCCCGGCTGCCCGCAGTTAGCTTGGCGTCCCACGGTACTTTGATGGTCCCCAGCTGTCCATTCACGAGAGCGATGACGAGTCGGAGAAACGCTACCTGCTGGTGATGAAGGGAGCCCCCGAGAGGATCCTGGACCGCTGCTCCACCATCATGCTGCAGGGTCGCGAGCAGCCCATGGACGATGAAATGAAGGAGGCCTTCCAGAACGCTTACCTGGAATTGGGAGGCCTGGGGGAAAGAGTGTTGGGTACGTTTTTCAAATATTTATTAAGTATTGGCAAAACCAGGCGTAGGATATTAGACGACAAAAATACGGAGTTTTCCTCAGAAATGTCCATTTTTTAATCTATACAAAGAAACGTAACTTAAGTTGTCTTTTTTTTCAGGCTTCTGCCACCTGTTCCTCCCGGAGGAATCCTACCCAAAAGGCTTCGCCTTTGACACGGACGACGTCAACTTCCAGACGGACAACCTTTGCTTCGTGGGCCTCATGTCTATGATTGACCCGCCCCGTGCCGCCGTGCCCGACGCCGTGGGCAAGTGTCGTTCTGCCGGCATTAAGGTGGGCGCCGTCTTACTCTTTCTTCTCATACCTCTTCAGTCCCCTTGACACATTTGCTTCTTTTTCAGGTCATCATGGTAACGGGCGATCATCCAATCACAGCAAAGGCCATCGCCAAGGGCGTGGGCATCATCTCCGAGGGCAACGAAACGGTCGAGGACATCGCCGCGCGGCTCAACATTCCCGTGAGCCAGGTGAACCCCAGGTGAGAGACGGATATGCAGAAATGTCCAAACGCAGTCCAAAGCTTTTTTTTTTAATGGTCCTGGTGTTCCGCCGCAGGGACGCCAAAGCCTGCGTGATCCACGGGACGGACTTGAAAGACCTGAACCAGGACCAGATGGACGACATTTTAAGGAATCACACCGAGATCGTCTTTGCCAGAACGTCACCGCAGCAGAAGCTCATCATCGTTGAGGGCTGTCAGAGACAGGTACTGTGAGAAACCAAGCACACATAAAAGCAGTGTATTTTACAAATATATTTTTTTTCTATTGAAAAAATAATCTAATGAGCTAAGTTTATATTAATTCTTATGTTAGTTCTTTATATTAGTAAACAAACAACATTATGGAAGCAGGAGTCCGAACACACTTGCAAATACGCCTAAACATGCTAATGAGATAAGATAAAAATGCTACTCTTAAAAATAGTTGGGTCAGAAATAACCCAATTTGGGTTGAAAGGTAAACAACCCAACGCTTTATTAATTTTACACAAACTAGGGCGAAAACCTGATCCAATTTTTATTAGTTGTAATCTTTTTTTCAACCAACATTTTATGCACTTCAAACACATGGTTTGAAATGTAATTCAAACTGGGTCAATTGAGGACTCACTCAATGTTGTTTTTTTTCTCGTTTTTTATCCATTTTTGCCACTTTTCTGGTATTTTTGACCCAACAGTTTCTGAGTGTAACTTTTTTAATCAACATTTTTTACACTTTTCAAACAATTGGGTCAAAAATGACCAAAATTATATCAAGTTTTATATTTTGGCCCAGCCAGAAAACTGCTGAATTGACCTTATAATAGAACCATAAAAATGGTGCCTAAACAACAAGTATGTTTGAATGTATTTGCAAGTACGTCCAAAGGGTTTTCCAGAAAAACATGAGTTCTCCGCACCGGTAGCTCCATATTTTCGTTCGAACTAACCAACTTTGGTGTTGAAATCTAAATGAAGGTGGCAAATGTGTCCCCTGTTGCTAGGGCGCCATCGTGGCGGTGACGGGCGACGGCGTCAACGACTCTCCCGCCCTCAAAAAGGCCGACATCGGCGTGGCCATGGGAATCTCCGGCTCGGACGTGTCCAAACAAGCCGCCGACATGATCCTGCTGGATGACAATTTTGCCTCCATCGTCACGGGCGTGGAGGAAGGTGAGGCGAGTCGAGGCGCGGCGAGACGCGGCGAGACCGAGACGTGATGCGGTTGCGTCTTGGGCAGGCCGCCTCATCTTCGACAACCTGAAGAAATCTATCGCCTACACGCTGACCAGCAACATACCCGAGATCACACCCTTCCTCTTCTTCATCCTGGTCAACATCCCGCTTCCTCTGGGCACCATCACCATCCTCTGCATTGACCTGGGCACCGACATGGTGAGTGCCGACAAAAGTATTGGGACGCCTACCAACTAATGTGGCCAAAGGGCATCCACAAAATCAACACCAATAGGGATAGAAAGTCAGCAATTTGATGAATATTGTTCATGGTTAGTTAGTAGAGGTGTGGAACTTACATTGTTTTGCTGGTCTGACCTTTGTCAGAGCCCCGCCCACTTTCCGTCATTGTCGGTCGGTTGTGTTTTTCGCACAACTTTCTGCCATCACTAGAGGGCAAAATTTGACTTTTTTTTTTAATATATAAAACTTTTAGCTTTAAAAAAACTTCTATCTTGCATTTCCTGGCCAACCTCCTATCAGAGAAAGGATGCAAATTGGTTCTGCATTCCCAGTATGCTCTTCCATCGGTGATAGACTGACGGACAATCCGTCAGTGCTGACGAAGTGCCCACCTCTGTCAAACAGCTTTACTGCTAATACTCGATATCGGTATGGGCCTTGAGTTAAAAGAAAAGACAAAAAGAACACAGAGCCCACTCAGTCTTATTTTCTGCGATCAGGTGCCTGCCATCTCGCTGGCGTACGAAGCGGCGGAAAGCGACATCATGAAACGGCAGCCCCGCAACCCCATGAGGGACAAACTGGTCAACGAGCGTCTCATCAGCATCGCCTACGGCCAGATCGGTAGGTGGCTTCTTTTCACCTCCGGCGTTTGCTCCCCGCCTCGCCTGACGTGCCGCCGCGTCCCCAGGTATGATCCAAGCTCTGGGTGGTTTCTTCGCCTACTTTGTCATCATGGCGGAAAACGGCTTCCGGCCCTCCGTGCTGATGGGGATTCGTCTCAACTGGGATGACCGCTCCAACAACGACTTGGAGGACAGTTACGGGCAGCAATGGGTATGCGTCACATAGCCTGTGAATACTAAATATAGCAAACTCATTTTAGCTTTTATATGTAGATTTTTTTCAATTAAAAGTGTGCCAATTAATTATTGGACACTGGGTGGCACCCACGTAAAAATATACACGACAGAAGACGTTTAAAAACTCAAATAAGTAAAAAGAAAAAGAGTACATTTAAAAAGAAGTACAAGATTGATTGTTTATAATACAACACGGACCACTTTTAATGCTTCACGAAAGAATCTTGCAATAGAGCGTGTGAATGCGGTGCCTCAATTTTCCCGAATCCGCAAATGCACCAGCGAAGAAAAGTGTCAATCTTTCCAATTTGCCAGACTTACGAGCAGCGCAAGATCGTGGAGTTCACGTGCCACACGGCTTTCTTCGTCAGCATCGTGGTGGTGCAGTGGGCCGACGTCATCATCTGCAAGACTCGACGCAACTCCGTCTTTCAGCAAGGCATGAGGTCTGTCCTTTTCATTCCAGTTTGTCGCGTTAAAGTGATACTGTGTGATTTTCCGTGTGATAATAAGATAAAGATAATAAATGTTGCAAAGAACAAGTTTTTGAAATTCATTACAATTGAATGTATTCATTTTGAATGAAAAACGGTCTAAATTTTACTTGACGCTCAGCGTTCGGTCTCTAGTTGTAGTTGTCATTAGCGGCCGCTAGATGTCAGCAACCTTACAAAGATAACCACCCCCAGACTTTTAGAGAGAAAAGTATTGATTATTCAACATTTTTTAATAATTGTGCTCACAGTTTAGTGCAGCTTTTTTGGCTATCATTTAGCTCCGTAACATTTTATTTCATTCAGGCGGCCTTTTTTGTCCTTTGTTGATGGCTTAACGTTTCCCACAGGAACAAGATTTTGATATTCGGACTGTTTGAGGAAACTGCTCTGGCCGCCTTCCTGTCCTACTGCCCCGGCATGGATGTGGCGCTACGGATGTATCCGCTCAAGTAGGTGCAAGCAAATATGACTTTCCTACATGCTTCAATTTGAAATTTTTACTCCTTGTGCGAAGTCACAGCTGGGTATTTTTTTTTTAACTTAAGTTTTTGTTTTGTGATTGTTTATGTGTTCTTTGTATGTTATTGTTATATGCTTTTAATTTAATTCTGTTGGAATAGCGTTAAAATCAACTTGGTAATTATAAAATAAAAATTTGTTTTTATTCATTTTATAATTTATAAATACATGTAAATAGTGAAGATATTTAGAGTAAGTAGTATTTTTTTGTTGTGTGTTTTGTATTTAACAGAATTTTGATAACTGGGTAATTGAAAACTATTTTTAATTTGATTATTCTTATTTTTTTAATCATTCTTATTATAGTTACTTATTTAATATTCATATATTTTATATTGTATCAATATTATTGTTATTTATTTTAATATTTATAGCTTTTAATTTAACTGGGTAATATTTTTTAATATTTTATTTTGAAAACGCTAAAATGTTGTAATTAACAAGAAATAGTGTTTAGTATTTTGAAAATATCTGTATATTGTTTATTGATGTATTATTTCATTTCCCTCCTTAATTTTATTTAAATCTAATAACTTTATAACTTTTTTTTGCTTTTTTTTTTTTTTTTACTTTTTAGGGCCAGCTGGTGGTTCTGCGCTTTCCCGTACAGTTTCCTCATCTTTGTTTACGATGAGATCCGAAAGCTCATCCTGCGCCGAAACCCCGGAGGTAAGCGTGCACAAACCTCACACTCTGCGAATAATCCGTTATCTGCGTTATTACATAAATTTAAGAATCGCAAAATGTGTTAACCCTCTTGTGTTTTCTTCTTCTTTTTGTTTTTATTGTGCTGTGTTCAGGTTGGGTGGAAAAGGAGACATATTATTAAATTATCAAACCATCACAAATGTCTCATATGCCCCCCCCCCCCCCCCCCACCCTTGTCTCTGCCCCCTCCCCTCTTTCTTAAGCCCCGCCCCTCATCCCTCCCACTCATACTGTCAACTGATTGTCTCGCACATTCCAAATGCACGCACTAGACCACAAAGTGGCGTCCATTGTTGTTGTTTACATGTAGACAAGTGCACGTTGCCACGGTAACGAGCTGCCGATGTTTACTCTTACGCCATCTTCGTTTTCACTTAAAAAAAAAAAATACAAAAGATAACAAGATGGCGCCGGGACCAACGACAGAGTTGCTTTTTATTTTTTCGACACTCAGCTCGAAACTGCCAACCGCCGCCATTGTGCCGATGCTTGTTGCCATGGCGCCCGCCGTCGCCGCTTTCTCAACTCCACTGTTGCGCCGTGCCACTTGTCAAAAAACCGGATCAAAGCTTGGGCACCTTTTTCTTCTGACTTTTGGGTTCCACTTCTTTCCTGTCACCCCCTCTGATTCGTAACGACCAATCCTGCGCCACCTTTTCACAATGTTTTATCGGCTTGTTTTTTTTTTTTTATATATATATATTTTGATTTGTAAGAGCTTCTTGTTTTCATTCGCACGTGACGAAGCACACTCTCTTCCTCTTCTTCCTCACCCCCTTACGCCCCCCCCCCCTCCCCCCCAATATGACACGCCTTCACCTGTCTTCTATGTTGACGCTAGTCTTATTTGTGAACGCCGTGCAACACCTGCCGTCCTTGTTAGACCAGCCGGGGTGGGTAAACTCTGCTGCTCCGGGGCTGTGTTTCGCTTTTCAAAAAAAAAAAAAAAAAAAACTAATTTGCAGATTTGGACATGAGTTCAAAAAACAAAACAAAAAATACACACAATAATATGTGTAAAAATTCAGCATGTCAAATTGTTTATGCAAATTAGAATTACTGTTAAAATAAAACTTTTTTTTTTAAATGATTGTACATGGACAGTAAAGGTATTTTTTTTAGATAATAATCTTATTTATAGCGGGGGGAGAAACGTTTTTTTTTCTGTCCTGGGGGGGCATGGCAAAATACAATTGAGAAGCACTCTGGCATACACTGCCATTTTTGTAAAATGCTCACTAAGCAAAACATTTCTTTAATGATTCAAATTCAACACTGCCGAGCTTTTTAGAATAGCACAATAATCAAACAAAAAAAAGCAGCAAAAAATGAGTGATAAGTTTTTTTGGGGGGCTGAATATTCCCCCAAATTTAACTTAAATTTAATTTAATATTTTACAAATTCAGTACGGCTCAAATAATGGAGAAAATGTGAAAGGCGAGGCACACTTTACCCACCCCTGCCAAAAACCCACTTTCCTCCCGAGAAAAAAAAAAGTTTGAATCTTTGTGCGTCTTGGGAAAAAGAGATTTCATTCCTGATTTCAACGTTGACTGTTGAAAAAAAAAAACAACGTACTAAGGTGAACAAAAAAAAGAAATAAAATCGAAGATGTCTCTTTTTTTTTCACTTTGCTCTCCATTTTGTTTTTGTGTCATGAAAATGGAAATAAACGCTGTGAACAGTTGTTACTGACGTCTCCGCTGTCTCGGCGTCGTTTTTCTTAGCAAAATTTCACATCCATAAAATTCTTAAATAATGGCAGACAATTTCTTTTTTACAAAGCATAATCTAAATGTTTAGTCTTGATGTGAAGACAGGCCCCCCCAGGATTCTACTTTCTTCACACTTCTGGGTGAGTACATGAAATTAAAAAAAAAAAGACAAAAAAAAAAGTAGTTCCATGTAGACTTATTTCAGTTATTATATTGTTTTTTTTCATTCAAATTACTTTGAATACTTCCTGCTTTTTTATTCTTTCAACTTTACACTTCTACCATCTAGTGGTCAGAAGTGAAATTACACCCATCATAAAGGAGCGTTTGACATTTACTACCTGACGACAATTACGTCACAAAAATGTATAAAATGTATGATTATTATAATGAATTAAATAGCACATAATATTGCAGAATATTTGCAACATATTTGTTTACTTCAAATTGATACTAAAGTCTGTCGCCCTCTAGTGGTCAGAAGTGAAATTAATCACCCAAAAATGTAGTTTAAAACCAAAACAGTTCCTAACTGTGCTGTACATTTAAAAAAATGTAGTTAACCAGTGGGGGCCTTACAATATCGTGTTTTTAATGTAAAAAATAGCACATATTGCAAAATAATTGCAACATATTTGTCAAATGTATTTATGATATATTTTTTCCTTTTTCAATTTTAAGAATTACATTAATTTTATTTAAGTATTAAATTAGAACAATAAAAAATATAAATAACAATAAGACCAAAATAATGAGTAACTAAAATGAAAAATGTTGTAAAACGATTTTTAATATTAATTAGCACACAGTAATACTAATACAAAAAATACCAACAATTTACACTAAATCCTGTCTCCATCTAGTGTTCGGAAGTGAAATTACATCCTGAATAAAGCCGACTGAGCCCAATGTAGTGTAAAACAACCAAAGCGGCCTGACGAAAATAGTTTTTAAAACAAAGTCGAACATGACAATATTACAGATAATCTCAACATGTTGTGTGCGCGCGTGTGTGTGCGTGTGCGTGTGTGTGTGTGCGTGTGCGTGTGTGTGTGTGAGTAGGTTCAGATGGAAAACTTTCCAGTCCAGGAAACTAGTAAAGGAGCGGAAAAAAAGCAGTTGTTGGAGTGGAGGTTCACCTTGAGTTGAGGTGTAAAAAGGCGCGGTGAAAACAAGCAAGAAAAGCGGCTTCAGGTTGGACACTTTCACTTCACACTGCTCCTTTGTGTGTGTGTGTGTGTGTGTGTGTGTTTCATGAATACAATTACAAGGCTGACGGAGCAAGTGAGCGGTGCTGCACACACCTCTAAGTGAGGACATAGGTCACCTCTTCTGTCTTGATTCCTCCTCTTGTTCTACACACACACGCCAACACTTCATTCCGGACCCGCGCTCTTTGTGGCGTCGGGCCACCGCAAGGTCGCCGCGTGTCAATTTTTGTCTCCATGGTGACCGAAGCCATCATCACTGATTAGGGAACGATAACAAGCCTCGAAAAAATGAAACGGGTGTGCGTATATTCTTTATCTTCTGCAAAGAAATGTTACTTCCCGTTGTGATCATTTACTTCTCGTTTATGCATATCTGTATTATACCGCCCCCAAGTGGCCAAGGTGCATATGGGGACCACAAACAGTATGAAGAGGTGTTTTGTCATACTTTTCAAAATGTAATATGTAATGTCAACGTGCTTCAATGAATCTACTCTTAATTTAAAAAAAATAAATCTGTCCTCTTACTGTCATGGCATTACAAAGCATTAAATTTGATTTTTTTACGAGTATTGTTTTAAACTAATAAAAACTGAAAGACAGTGAAGCCCCCCACCTGCCTCCCTCCCTCCAAAAAAAACAACAATTAAAATCGATTTGCTCTTAGTTTAATCGGAAGAATTGATTGTTCCTGTCACCGCTAATATAATAAAAATTAAAACTTTTCAGAAAAAAAATCAAAGTAATTCAAACTAACTAACCTGCTTTAGAAAACTAATTAAAACTAACCACAGTTAGTCACTAAAACACAATTTTGCAATACGTGATCATGTTCCAGTTAATTTGATCTCATTTTGAAAAGAAAATTTTACTGTTTCTGTCACGTTAACAGCCATAAGGTTAGACTTACTGATCCCTGAAAAAAACCCTGTAAGAAATATGTTCGTCTGTTTTTTTTTTTTTTTTTTTTTTTTTTTTTAGTGTATTACTGCAAATCAACAATTGAACATTTTTTTCTGGGGAAAAAAAAACGAATAAATAATTTTACATGCTCTAAAATGTAATGAAAACTAAGAGTATATAAAATGCAAAACTCAAAACAAAATTAAAACATAGGAGCCATTTTAACTCAATTGTTGCTTCATGTTCAACTTAATTTGCTCTTAATTTGAAAAGAAACAAGTAATGTCCCTGCCACAGCATAAAGCATGAAAATGTTTTGATTTTCTTTCCAAAATTCTCCCAAAATTCTTCAAAAATACTAATAAATAGTCACTGTATAGCATAAAAAAGATAAACCCCAAATGTAAAAATATAGCTCAATAAAAACAGGAAAAAAATATTTCAAATCCAAGGGTGCTGAACTGCAAGCGCCAACTGTACATTTTATACCAAGCATTACATATGTGTATAAATTCAAAGAAAATGACAATTCCAGACTGTCCTTGAAGCTACCACTTGCAATCTGTATTGAGTGGCACACATTTGGAGTAATAATACCGAATGATGTCAACATTTAAAAAATTTAGGAATATAGGAACACTCACACACACACACACACACACACAAACACACAACCTCTCAATCTCCTACCTACCTGATTACACACACATCTTTCCATCTCCTACCTTCTCTAAAACCTTTTCCTCTCTGCTACAAACACGCACACACACACACACACACACACGTCTTCTTTTTTTGTCAAGACCCCCCCTCCCCCATTCCCTCGCCTCCCCCCAGTAATCTGGCTGGCCCGTGGCCTCCTCTCTCTCGCTCCACTGTTCTGTGTGATAGAATATCGATCGCTTCGCCTCGCCTTGGTGGGGAGGGAGGGGGGGGGGAGTTGGGGGGCGGTTGTGTGTGTGTCCATATGTGTGTGTGTGTGTGTGTGTGGTGGTCAGACAAGCTCCATCCAAGGTTGTTACCACGGCAACCGCGGGATGGGTCAGGGGGTTGCCATAGCGCCTAGGTCGCCGGGTCATGGGGCGGGGGTCCTGGAGGGCTCGGGGGGTGTGCGGGTGTTTTAATGGGGAGGGATGGGGGGGATGCGACAGAGGTGTCCACTTGTGCTCTTTTTCGTTTGATTTTTTTTTTCCCCCATCAAATGGTTGAAC
The DNA here is from genome assembly GCF_059441005.1 of Hippichthys cyanospilos. Taxonomy (NCBI): domain Eukaryota; kingdom Metazoa; phylum Chordata; class Actinopteri; order Syngnathiformes; family Syngnathidae; genus Hippichthys; species Hippichthys cyanospilos. The sequence continues at coordinate 6,605,297 of NC_142389.1, read as the reverse complement.
ACAAGAAAAGTCAAGCCCATATTGATAGGGGGGGAATACAATATGAATTGATATTTGATTTATTTTCCTTTGATAAATGAATGCACTGCTAATAAGTTATACATGTAGTGTAAAGTTTAATTTTGTTAAACTGTACTTAGTGTACCATAATGATGTGCTTGTGGCTTTTGACTAGCTTCAAAGCAGTTTTTCTACAATTTTTATTCTATAATGTATCTATGTATATTAATGTATTTGTATACATATACATCATATATATTCACATGCAAACATGAATGTATAAAAGCGTGTAAAAATGATGCTACACTGCATCTACGTTTTATTTTTAGTTTAACAGGCCTAATGTGACTAGAGCAAATGTTATTCATATTTGCTATTTGCATTTTTGCTATGAATACATATGAAAAAAGACAACACTAAATGTACATTTTATTTTTATTTTAAAAAGCCTAATATGAATTGAGTAAATGTAATTTATATTTGCGATATATATATATATATATATATATATATATATATATATATATATATATATATATATATATATATATATATATATATATATATAGATAGATAGATAGATAGATAGATAGATAGATAGATATAAAGTAGTTATTGAAAGAAACATTTACTACTATGTAATAATTACTTAGTAATTTAATGTTTTACATTAGAGTGCATGTGATGCTCCCCTTGTCCTAGAAATAAAACTAAATCTGAACTATTAAACACAATGTTTTTACAATAATTATTATTTAAAAAAAAAAAAAGACACATACATTTGGAGTTTTCCTTTTGTTAAAAATAAAAAGAAGCAAATTCCTCCAGCACGCTGTCATCCGGCCACTAGGGGGCAGGCTAGGCTCTACCGCAGTGTTCAAAACAAACAACCTAGAGTGTTAAATGTTTTTTTTATGTTTTTTATTTATTCAATTTTAATCTTTGTGCAACTTTTTGCGTTCCGGCGGGATGGACGCCGGCGCAACAAGCCGGGTTGTGACTCGGTTGCCTCATCGCCTTGCGGAGCGTCACCGTGGCAACAGTGAAGATGCTCAAAGGCGGGGAAACTCTGGTGAAAGACGCATATCGATTAAAAGGTGAGAAGCTGTAAGCAAGGAGCCGGAATTTGTCCGAATACACACTCACACACAAGCACACACACACAATCCCATTTTTATTGCGGCTTGACAACTTTGTCCCTCTTCCTTTGCGTATGTTTGTTGCCGCATCTTTTCCTTCTTGGTTACATTCTTTCATTTTGCTATATTTTCCTTCATTCTCTTGTGTGCTTTCTTTCTCTATTTTTGTCTTTATTATCTCTGCTTTCTTTGACTTCTTTTTCTGTTACTCTCTTCCTGGATTTTTTTTCTTTCCTTTTCTCTTTTCTCTTTTGCCTTTGCTTCTTTTCTTCCCTTCCTTTTCATTCATTTTCATTGGCTTGTTTCTTGTATTGTTTATTTTATTTATTATGATGAAGGCATTCTATTCCTACTTTTGATCATTTACATTTTTTGTCTTTTTCCTCCCTCATTTGCATTCTATCCTTAGACTTTTTTCCTTTTTCTCTTTTTCCTTTTTTTTTTTGCTTTTTGCTTATTTGTATTTTTTGCTTGTTGTTTTCTTGTTTTTCTTTTCGTCCTTGTCATTTTTTGTTTCCCTTATTCTCTTTCTTTTTTGTTTTTTCCCCTTTCTCTTTTTCTTTCTTTCTTTCTTTGCTATCTCTTTTGTTTCTTACACTTATTTGTTTTCCTTCAACATATGTTTTTTGCTTTTTTCTTTTGTTTCAATGTTTTCTTCTTTTTTCCTCGTCATTTTCTCCAGCCTTGGTTACCCTATTTTCTTTTGTTATTTTTTCTGTTCTTTTTGCTTCTTTTTCTGTTTGTATTTCTTCCCCTTAATTGTTTTCCTTTTAAATCTACATTTTCCTTTCTTTTCCTTTCCCCTTGTGTTTCTATTTTGTCTTTGTTTTTTATTCTTATTGTCTTCTCCCCCTCATCTTTTTTTCCCTTTTGAGGTTTTTGTCTTCTTTCTCTTGTCTTGTTTTTTTCCTTTGCCTTTTTGCTTCCTTCTGTCTTTGCCTTTTCTTATGCTTGTTTTGTTTTTTTCTGTCTCTTTGGTTTATTTCCCTCTTTGCCTTCTTTGCCTTCTGTTTGTCTTTCTTCCATTTGTTTTCCTTCACATTTTTGATTTTCTTTCCTTTCTTCCATTCCCATTTTGTCTTCCTCCTTTTTTGAGCGCTCCCCTTTTGTGCTTCATTTCCTTCTCAGATTTCTTTCCCCTTCCTTATTGTCCTTCTTCCCGTCTTTGCTTCGTTTCTTTGCAGGCTGCAAGGGTCCAGATGGGCCAGCCGTAGCTCTTTTTCTTTCTCCGGGGGGGCCTGGCCGCACGTGCCGAGGACACGGGGGCCTCACGGCTTTTCATTTAAGACGCCCTCCCGCCTTCCCTCGGTCCTCCTCCTCTTCCTCTTTCCCGGGTTCTCGTTCTCCTTTGCACGCTCACGCTTTTGTTTGCGTGTGCTCGGACTCTTCAGATGCGCCTCCCGTCTTCCCGACCCTTCTTCCCGTCTTCCTTTGGTTTCCTCATCCTCTTGTCCACTCATTCCATCATCTCTTTTACTTTTACACTCCTCCTTTCCTGGTCATCTTGTTCTCATCCTATGGTCTTCTAATTTCTGTTGTCCACTTTTCTGCTCATGTAATCCTCTCACGCCCTCGTATTTGCTCACCTCATCCTCTCATCCATTCGTCCTTTTTGTCATCACCTCATTCTCTCCTCTTGTCTTCTTGCTTAATTTTTTTTCATCTGCATCACTTCAGCTGGCCTTCTTGTGTTCGCATCCTGTAACACAAAAACCATCAGGAAGAACATGTAATGAGTGGGGAGGGGAAAAATATTCATAAATATATATAATTGTTGCAAACTTAAAAATGCAAAGATCTCGTGCTTTTATTTATGTCACTCTATCAGTGTATTGATGCTGATTTTAATCGTTCCCTATGGGAGAATAAATTTTACCTCCATTAATAAACAGGCCTCCGCTATTATTAATATTATCATTTCTATATCACTTTATTTTTTTGTTTAAATCGTTCAGTTTTGATTTCCCTTTTTTCACTGGATACAAAAGTGTCGCAGTCATTATTTATCATCCAAACAATTCCCACTTTTCTTTTTTTCTCCCCACAAATAGCCTGTTGCTTCTCTTTCTCATATTTTTATGTCAATAATTCAAATTATGTATCGCCCAGCTTATTTGCATCCATGCGTTTAGAGTCCCACGCGTGTGATATTATTGTCATTGGAGTGTAATTGTTATCGAATGACGACTTTATTTAATGAGCTGCCCTGCGGTGCGGAAATCGATGGCGACAAGACTTGGAGTTCATTATGACAAATCAATTAAAAGGCTGAGAGGCTGCGGTGACGTCACGAGCTTGCCATTCACGGGCCTTTATGGACGCGGAGAAGACGCGCGCGCCTGGTTATCGATCCACGAGCACGCGCAGCGTCTCCTGCAAACGCTGCACGTGGACTTCACCTGCTTACTATTATGATGTTGTTTAGTATTAGGAATGAAAATTCCATCGATTAATTGAGAATTATTGTCGAGTGAACGTGTTTTTTGTGCGTTGGTGTTGCATTTAAGGCGCTAGATTAGCAAATTAACGAGCAAAATATTCGGAGTTGATTGCTGCAAATTAAATTGTACAATTTTACTCGCTTCACACACTTTTTAAGTAAATGTTTTCTTCATCACAGCAATATTTTTTGTGCATGCTTTGAACCGCATTTTTAATGCTACTCTTGTGTCGAAACATCGAAAGATACCTTCAATGGTAAAGATTATTTTTTTTCTCATATTCTAAATTCGTTTGAAACCTGCCGATTCTACAGCGATAGATGAGCAAATAATTGACAGGTGTACCTTTACGAGTACAGAACCTGATTTTAAGACCAGAAATTTAAAAAAGTGTGTATTTCTTAAATTCGCATCACGCTGCCGTGATTTCCCTCAGTCACATAAACAATATGGCTATTGAAATTAGTAAGTTATCACATTGAGATACTGTCGAAAAAACGTGAATTATAGACTCATCAAACGTTTTTAGTTTTAAAAGAAGAAGGGAAAAAACTGCGACATTGGTGAGTCTGCAGTGTTGAAATGATGAGTTTCTTTTAATTTCTTTTTATCGATTTTTTTTCCCACCCCCAGCCTGCTCGCACAAGGCTGACCCCACCACGGTGACGTCAGAGGTCATACTGGTCACTCTGCCATTACCAGCAGTCGTCACCCCCAAACCCATCCTTCCTCACGTTTCAATTCATCCATAAGCAAGCGCCAGGTGAGGCCGATTTTAATCACGTCTGTTCCGCACACTTTACGTCCTGACTTCCGCGTGGTTGCCTGGCGACGCCGCACTTTACGTGAGTTGCGTATTTTTGGAACCGATTAGCCGTCGCAAATTAGCAAAACAAGCTCAAGTCCTTTGTGGCTTTCAATATGTAAAACAACCGAACGTGTTTATTAAAAGTTTTAAATTGCGGAAGGAATGTTCTTTTTATTGTTTTAATCACAATCAACATGTTTTTGCTTCGATAAGTTAATGTTTACTGGTGTTGATTTGATTAAATCATGATACTATGTCCCCTCGTTACATCGCGGTTCGGATTTTGCGACTTCACATAGGCCGATTTTCAGGTTTTAATTGCAGGTTTACGTCGCCGTTTTTCTTGTAATTTTTCTTTTTAGGTGAGATTACTCAAAATATAACTATTTTATTTATTTTAAACCTCTATTACATAGATAATTATATATCTATGTTCATAACTATTGCAGGTTTACCTCACTATTTTTGTTGATATTTTTCAGTCTCCTAGGTCAGACCAGACAAAAAACATATCAGTTATTTTCAAAACATCTATTTGTTATATTAGAGTAAATGATTCAATTAATTATTCACTTAATTCAATTACCAATTAGTAGTTTTATTTTGCAGTGTCATGATCATTTATAATTTGTTCAAATTTATGAAACATAATCACATTACATTTTGCAACAATCTATATTCATAGAAAAAAAGTTTGTCAGTGCATTTGTGACAGTTTAATGGCATTCAGCCTCTTTTGGCATTGAGGATGTCAAACAAATTATAGTGTTTTTTTTTTTTAAGCCATGCAAAGTTAAAGTTAGGTTTAGTTATTTAGTTGCATAAGCAAGCATGGGACTCTTCTGGCAACCCATTTTTATAGTAAGTAGTATTGACTGATCATTGTCACGTTAAAAAAAAAAAAAGTAA